>NW_016158566.1:44821-74362 GCF_001687245.7 Rhagoletis zephyria | reverse complement strand
AAATCAATTGTTTAATCGATTATTATACCGATAACAATATCCATTATTGTATCGATAACAATATCGATTATTATATTGATTATTATATCGCTTACAATAGCGGTTATTTAATCAATAACAGTATCGGTAACAATATCAATTACTTTATCGATAGCAATATCGATTATCATATCGATAAAAATATCGAGTTTTATATCGATAACAATATCGATCTTCATCCTCATCCTTTTCTTCATATTTATCTTTATTTTTGCATATTCCTCTTCACCTTTATCTTAAAGTGTTTTAATTTACTTTGATCTTCGGTTTTGCCTGTACCTCTAGGCATCTTTGTTTTTGTTTTTATTCTCAAACCGCTAAACCGCTGAGTACCATTTCCATGTGCATTATTCCCCTTGAATTTGACAATTTTCTCCCAACCAACCAACTGGCGCTAAAGAAGTTTCACTTCATAAATTCAAGAAATGTTCTAACCCTTTCAGTTACCCTAATTCTTATGTATCTGCCATTGTCTCCATTTTCGTCTTTATCTTCACTTTTGCCTCCTTTTTTTACTTCATCGTTTTCATTTATTTCTTCATCTTCATATTTGTCTTTATTTCAAAGCTTAATTTCAAATCTGTAGTGAAACAACAGGCGAAACACGTCAAATTGAACATGTTGCAGCAACATCTATACACAATTCGAAAATGTTTAAACGACGGTTTTGGCCGTAATTTTCAACCAATTGTGAAACCATAAAAACTCTACTCATCTACGGAAAAATGCCTTTCAACTCTACTCATCTACGGAAAAATGCCTTGGTTTTGAAATCGGTTCGGTAGAATCGCCAAACGAACGGAGACAAAATTTATGTTCCGTATTAATATATAGATATTCATAATGATTATTAATTAAGCATGTTTTTTTGGATAACCGTTTAATGATTAAATACCGATATTTTTAATGATTAATCATTAATTACTTAAACAATTTTTTTATTTTAATTCGTTAATTTTAATTACATCATTATTTTGTTATTTTTGATCATTTGCTATTATTTTGGACTTTTTTTAATTACACTATTAATATAATTATTTGATTAATTTCAATTATCAATCGACAAGCCAAACTATAGACAAAAATTAAGAATATTTAATAACTGCATGAATTATTTATTTATTTTCTTCTTATCAAAATCTCAAATTTTATGCGTTAATTATTACTTTTATAAAGTTTAAAAAAGAAAGGACTGAAATGTGCAAAGTTAGTGAATTTAATTTAATTTAATCAAAACTTTTATTTTTATTTAAGTTCACTCGAAAATGATCATTCGTGATGATAGTTTGAACTAAAGTATCTATTTTATTTTCCACTAAAATGTTTTTTTTTGCATTCTTGATATTATTAAAAAAGATGAAAAATATAGTATTTATTGTACCTGAAAGCTTTTACTTTTAATAACATTTACTGAAAAATGCATTTAAATTTATGTTCGAAAGTTTGAAATATTTATGTATTTATTTTTGCTTTTAATTTAACACTAATTATTGGCAAATCTTAGGCAAAGTGTACTAAATCAAAAGTTTTTTATTGTATATTCATGAATTCATTTTATTTTTTGACTCCCTAAGTAGTGGTTTTGGTCCATAATTGAACTAGTATTTTTCTGTCTATTTTGAACTAGTATGAGACTGGTATATTTCTGACCTCGTAGGACATCCCTATGTTAAAAATGCCAGTTGATTGCATGGAAAAAAGATAGTTGGCTGACTAGTTGGGCATGCGAGTCATACTAGTTGTGAGGTAGTTTACAAATAGTACATATGACCCGTATGTAGCATTACATATGCAAATCCATATCATGTAAAACCCTATTAGTGCCGAAAATATTATCGCACAACACGTCCGTTCGGTAAAATTTTTGCAGAAGACTGAAAATATTACAAACATTTTGAGGTGCTGTATAGTAGTCAAATGTATAGAGAAATGTACTTAAAACAACAACAACGTACGTTCGCTTACAGTTCGCCAGAATTTTACTAAATTTCTGGAAATTCATAGCCGCTCTTGAATTGTTCACACTTTTTCACTAATACAGCACACATACTTCATGAATGCATACAACCGATTTCTACTGGTCGTCAGAGATCGGTCTTTAAAAAAAATTTGTGTGGTAGAATCTGGAAAATAAAGTGGTAGATCTCAGGTTTTGGATCAAACTTTGTACAAAAATTAAAAAAATTCTGCAAGGTTTCACCTAAATTGCAACATTTTAATTAGAATCTAAGAAAAAATTAATTTTAGTATAATAAAGTGCAAGATTGAAGTTGCTAAAAATTATGTTGAGTTTTAGAAATTCTTTTCCTTGGCAATGTAAAGCAGTTCCTTCCATATCAGGATATTTTTCGAACATATTTTGTAAGATTTCTGCAATCTTGCGGAGTGCTGCCAGCTTTTCTTTTATCACATCACGATGTAGGGAACAAATGCGGCACGTTCCAGAAACCGCTACTTGGGATTTGCCGATTTTGACAATTCTCAAGTAAAAGTAAACAACTCTTTAGAAACTTTAGATGCACTTAAATTTGCTAATACTTTCACAAAAATGGCCATTTTTTAAATTGTCGCTATTAGTTCTTCCTATAAATCATATATTTTGCAATTTAACACAATAAAACCAAGTTTCCTGTCGAAAAAGTTGAATATTGAGAAAATTTACTATTTCACAGTTTATTTTATCCTCCCATTCTGCCTGTTGTTGGTGCTCAAAAACGCGAGTATGTGGTAGATTTCAGACCTTGTGTGGTTGTTGTTGTTGTTGTAGCACCATACAAATTCCCCAAAGTCTTTTTGGGGAGTGTTGCTGGAGTGACAGTCCTTGGCCAGATATAAATCTGGGTCGTTCCGGTTACGTAGACCCGACTGTCGTGGGAACGACATCTACCTTGTGTGGTAGATGCTCAAAAAAGTGGCAGATCTACCACAATGTGGTAGAAGTCTGATCATTGCTGGGCGTTCTGCATGCTGGGGATGCGTATATACACTTAGAGCATAAACAGACGGATCCGGATCAACTCGGGAATTAACTGCAGTTGATCCGAATTAAGTCCAAATTAATCCGGATCAACGCTGTCGTCTGTTTGAGCTTTTACATATACATATATACTAAGATGTGAACAGTCATACACGTGCGTAATAAATTTTTTTTTTTATTATTATTTTTAAATACTAAAATTTTTAAACGATAATCAAACATAAAGTATTCATTTTTACTATATTATTTCCCTCAGTGTACTATGTATAAACTATGCATGATGTGATAGCAAGCTTTTCATGAAGCTTTTATGTGACATAATCAGAAAAGCTGATCAAAAAATCACTAGTAATAATTGCATCAATTGGAAGTTCGCTGAATGTATGCTTTACAGCTATTGTTTTTATTATTATGTGATTATAGTTTTGTTATGGTACTATACCCAAAATTAGAAATTTTCCAGTATCAATTGAACGGATTTTAGTAAAGCCGTTTTTACAGATTCTGATGCATAATGATATCTTTGTTGGTATAGTTGTATAGGTAAACATATGTACATACACTTTTGCTTATCAGCAATGTGTGTAGGTGGATTATTACTTAATTTTAATCTCAGTATTTATTATTTCTAAATGCTTATCATATATGCTAAAGATGGAAACTTGGCAACACTATTCATAAAGTACCGTGCGACAAACCGTCGAGAGTGATAAGTGAAGACGTCAAAGCTCCAAACACTAATAGCCGACAGAGCAACAGTATTTAAAGGTGCTCTCCAACCATTGGCTTATGTCAGACATGTACAACAGGTCGAACAATTCACAACGACAGCTGGTGGTGATTGCTTTTTATACATACAAAACAAATCAGTGCCAGAGTAACTAAATTGTTTTCAATTGTTTAAATACGAAAATACATAATGACAAGCAAAGGCAAAGTTGGCATTGTGGGCAGGTAAGGACATCTTGATATTGAGTAAAAATTCTGTATTTAAAAAAAAAAAACTATTGTCTAGTGGCCTTATTGGACGTTCGTGGTCGATGTTATTTGCCTCTGTTGGCTACCAAGTTTTCCTTTACGACAGCGTG
Source organism: Rhagoletis zephyria (assembly GCF_001687245.7). Lineage (NCBI taxonomy): Eukaryota > Metazoa > Arthropoda > Insecta > Diptera > Tephritidae > Rhagoletis > Rhagoletis zephyria. The sequence continues at coordinate 70,258 of NW_016158566.1, read as the reverse complement.
TCGACACAAATTGAAAATGCATTGAAGGAAACCGAAAAAGAACTGAAAAACTTGGAATCCAAAGGTTTGCTACGTGGCAAGCTCAATGCCACCCAACAGTGTGCACTAATTTCAGGCACAACTGATATCAAGGAGATGGTAAAAGACGCCATTTTTATACAGGAATGTATACCAGAACGTTTAGAATGGAAACAAGCACTCTACAAGCAATTGGATGAAATCGTAGATGAGAATACCATAATCTCCAGTTCGACGAGTACCTTCCTGCCATCGTTGTTCTCCAAAGACCTCAAACATCAATCAAACGTGAGTACAATAAAGCTATAAGTACATATGTACATACATACATATCTGTGGCCATTTGAAGAAACAGCTTATCTCGAGTTCGGCAATTTTTTGTCTAAAGCCCTAAATCGGAAACGCACAATTACTCGAACTACATAATAACCAATACATTACATTACTCGAACTACATAATAACCAATCAGTGTTGAGGTTTACATAAAATGCCACTCTAAAAAAAAATTGTGAAAAATTTACAAATTTTCTATGGAAGTTCCTTATTTTTTCATCCAAAATCAAAGCTTCTAAAATCACATAACCCACATACATATCGTCGTTTAAAGTACAAAACCGCGTATCGTCATTCTGCAAAACCGCGTAACTGACACTGGGTGCCAAAAATTGGATTTGATCACACAAGTTCTTGGCTCAATCCTTATCCATTCGTCCTGAAATATACTATCCAGAAATTCGATTGCTTTATAAAAAAGAGAACCATTTTGAAATATCAGTATTTATACGCTCTAGAAAATAATTTCTACAACTTCACATACGCGGTTTTGCATTTTGTTGATACGCGGTTTTGCACTTTAAACGGCGATATATGTATGTACATGCATACATACATATCGACGGTAGGGATGTCAATTTTCGGGGTTTTGTCGATCCCGGGATTTTCGGGATCTGAAAATACAATCCCGGGATCCCGGAATTGTCCCGAAATTCAGGTAAAAGTGCAACACATCTGTGATCATACTATTATAGTATTTTAAATCAGATTGATATAACAAAAAAAGTACAATTTATTGTAATTCATTTACATATTTATTAAGGCGATAAATCAGTATTTTCAATCAACAAAAAACAAACATAAAATTTGACAAACATATATGTATGTATGTATGTACATATCCTCATTAATTTATAACATAGTAACTACAAGTACAAATGCATATACGGTCACTCCGAGAAATATTTTGCATAGATTTTTTTTTTTGCAATATTCAGAATATTTTTCATGGTATTTTTTTTTTGTTAATTTAAAAAAATATATACGTATGTGCAATTTTGAAGTTTTATATATATTTTTTTTGCCACAAAAAAATTCGTAATAAGGAAGAAAATGCCCAACATCGTCAGTAAAAAAAATTCAAAAATCAAGGGAGTTTTTAGCAACTTTAAAATAAAAACTGCATAATAGATTTTTTTTTAAATTATGGTTAAAAAGTTTGATATTTTTATGATAATTTGGTGAACTTAAACCAACTTTCTCTAAAGTGTGAAATTTCGATTTACATGATTTTTGTTGTAAAATGAGCTATATATTTTTTTTAATTAACAAAAAAATACCATGAAAAATATTTTGAGTATTGCAAAAAAATCTATGCAAAATATTTTTATATTTGGTACAGCAGTAACTGCCTATGTAACTATATAAAATTTTTTAAATCACTGTTTGAGATCAATTTAAGATATTATCAGTATATTTAAGTAATAATAAAAAAGTTAACACATTTAAGTAAAAAATAAATATATAAGCGCATCACCTATTCCATTTTGAGCGAGGCAAAATTATTCCTTCTTTTGATGGAAATGCGATCTTAAAGAAAGATAGCATTAAGAGTTGCAAAAAATTCTAGTTTTGCCCTTGAGAGGGGATATTTCTGATAAAAATTTAATTGGCTAACAAAAAAATTTTTTCCAGCAATCCCGGGATTTAAATCGACTAATCCCGGGATAAAAAAAAGACCGGGATCCCGGGATCCCGACATCCCGGGATTGACATCCTTAATCGACGGTACTTTGGCAAAACCTCGTATCTTAAAACACCGTTAAACAACGCTCTCTAACTAAAAACGCTCTATTAATAATAGAAAATCATTTTTAATTACTTTTTTAATGAATATTAAAGATTAACGACTTTTTTGTTAATTAAGAATAATATATGTACAATTAATCGTAGTATTTCAAGGCCTATTTTGAATATATTTTACGAGATACGAAGTAGTAGTGAGTTCTGAGATACGAGGTTTTGCCAAAGTACCGTCGATATGTAAGTGCATCCCATTAAAGAAATCTTGATTGGTAATACCAAAATTTGTTCAAACTTTAGGTAAAAAAAATCATTCAAAAAATTTCACTTTGATTTGACTTATATATGTATGTATGTATATACTGACGTAAATTCATTTGTTTTGCACTTATGTACATAATATTTGCTCGTGCATTGATAAAAATTAATAATTCATTTAAAGCGTGTTTGATCTAAAGCATGATAAAAATTCCTATCTGAGGTCATTAGAACGTTTAGAATTTTTTTAAAAATGTATAAAAACAAACATTTGTATATGTATGTATATATTCACACATACATACATATGTATATGGTGCAAAATTCGCCAAGTACATATACCAGGAATAACATTTAATGGCAACATTTTATTCAAACAGCACCGCGTTGTTACTATGGTTACTTGTAAGCAACGAAGAATTTTTTTTTACCGCGTTTTTTTGTCGAGTTCAAACATGCAAATTACAACATGCCTGTTTTCTTAGACTCCCAAATTTTCTTAAAGTTCTTTTCTCATGCATAGAGCACCAAAAATTGCTGACCTAATAGAACTTTTTCCGTGTTTTTTTGATGGAAACTAAAAATTTTACTAATTTTTTTTGCGAAATAGAAAGTAGAACAGTTTTTGAGATGTAGCCGAATTTCGGGTTTTTGAGATCTGATAAAAGTGCACTCAGTTAATTAAATTTTTTTCTGATATAGTAGTCGCATTCCGTTGAATGCGAATATGAAATATGAATACAAGAAAGTATAACAGACTTTGAGACATAGCCAAATTTCGGGCTTTTGAGATCTGAAAAAAGTACATTCGCCTAATTGCAATTTTTTTTCTTTGGATGTGGTTGGCCAGTGTTAAACTTCTTTTTGTATTATGGCATTATCTTTTCTCGAAATAAAAATGTCACCTTCTTATATGGCAAGATTATCAGAGTGCAACATTTTAAAGAAAGAGCACGCAATATACATGTGAATATGCTAAGAAAAGAAAACGAAAACTTGATAGCCCTGGGGCAGTGCAAAATAAAGGCAACAATATTTCGAGAAAAGAAAACGGTATTAGTAAAGGCTATCAAATTTGCCATCAACTAGAGTCCGACCGATTAGTCGGCATGTTATTTATTTTTTATTTTCTTAATTAATCTAAAGCTTAAAATATTATGCATCTGAGTCCTCCTGTCATAAACGTGTTCTCGTGTTTCGTTTTTATGATGTACAGTGGTGAGAATGGAAATGGGGAAGAAACATTTTAGCAAGTTTTACTATTTTCTTTGTTTAAAAAATATTTATTATTTATTTATATTTATATATTTATATCTTACTGTCTAAACATGTAAACGAAAATTTCAAACTTTGTAGAACATTTATAAAAATTCGACAAATGTTCATCAAAGTTTGAAACTGTTAAATCAGATTTTATAGAAGTACACCTTTTCCAACAGTATTTCAGAAAAACACAAATGTATTCCGAAAAGGCCAAATGAATTTCAGAAAAACTCAAATGTATTTCAGAAAACCTCAAATGTATTTCAGAAAAGCTCAAATGTATTTCAGAAAAGGCCAAATGTATTTCAGAAAAAGACAAATGAAATTCAGAAAAACACAACTATATTTCAGAAAAAATCAAATGATTTTCAGAAAAACGCAAATGTATTTCAGGAAAGGGCAAATGTATTTCAGCAAAGCACAAATGTATTTCAGAAAAGCATAACTGTGTTCTAAAAATATTTTTCTGATATACATTTGTGCTTTTCTGAAATACATTTGCTCTTTTCTGAAATACATTTGCGTTTTTGTGAAAATAATTTGAACTTTACTGAAATACAATTGCGTTCTTCTGAATTTCGTTTGGCTTTTTCTGAAATACATTTGGCCTTTTCTGAAATACATTTGAGCTTTTCTGAAATATATTTGAGGTTTTCTGAATTTGAGTTTTTATGAAATTCATTTGGCCTTTTCTGAAATTCATTTGGCCTTTTCTGAAATACATTTGAGCTTTTCTGAAATATATTTGAGGTTTTCTGAATTTGAGTTTTTATGAAATTCATTTGGCCTTTTCTGAAATTCATTTGGCCTTTTCTGAAATACATTTGAGCTTTTCTGAAATATATTTGAGGTTTTCTGAATTTGAGTTTTTATGAAATTCATTTGGCCTTTTCTGAAATTCATTTGGCCTTTTCTGAAATACATTTGTGTTTTTCTGAAATACTGTTGGAAAAGGTGTAGATTGAGTATGCAGCTTTAAAATTTTAGTATACTAATGGACTTATCGTTGATTTTTGGCAATTTTCTGTTCACGCATTTTCTTCCATACAAAGTATATTCGAAAATTTTTTTGTATGGAGAAAATCAGCAAACCTTCCACAAAAAAAGTTGCCAAAAATCAACGGTAAGTACCAGCTACTTAAAATTTGCACTTCGTTGTAATAAAATTTAATGGGATACAAAGCTGTATACTCAGAATGTTTCTATAAGATCTAATTAAAAAGCTATAGAATTTTGCTAATTTTAGTACCAAGTTTGAAATTTTTACTTACATGGTTTTTGTTAGATAAAGAGCTACACTTTCATAAAAAAATAAATAAATCTATATCTATACTTCTATACTAATTATATAAAGAGAAGTCCCTTTTTTTTGTAACAGGTAACCTCGCGAACGGCTGGTCCGATTTTCATGAAATTTTGTATACAAATAGCTTTCGGTAACCACCATGTTTTAGGCTAAAAAATTTTTACTTTTTTTCGGGCAGGTGGACCAGGGCCGGTCTATTGGAAAAAATCTTATTATAATCCGATGTGCTTAAAATTTAGTACGTAAGTAGCTTTTTAGCATGTATTAGCATATGTGATCAATTTTTTTCCGAGAAGTGGACCAGGGACCGATCTATTCCAAAAAATCGTATTTACGGTCCGATTTGCTTAAAATTCGGTACGTAGGTAGCTTTTTAGCACATATTAGCATATATGATCCATTTTATCCGAGAAGTGGACCAGGGACCGATCTGTTCGAAGAAATCGTATTTATGGTCCGATTTGCTTAAAATTCGGTACGTAGGTAGCTTTTTGCCTGGATAAGCTTATAGATTCCTGTTTTCCAATTTTCATGCAATTTCGAATATAAATAGCTTTAAGTAACGACCATATCAAGGGGCGAATTCGTCACTAGGCAAGATTTTTTCGCGCCAATCTGAAACAACGGATACTGTCAAAATATAATTATATATATAATATAATATATCTCAACTAATATATATTTAGAAAGCCGTTTGTTAGTTTTCGCAAGGCTCGAGAGCGGCTGAACCGATTTTTTTGAAACTGCCACCTGCCGCACGTGTCCCAAGGATGGTTTTAGCTGAAAAAAATCTATATGTAAAGGGGCATGGCACTTCCCATACAAACCGAATTTCTCATGCTACATATCTCTGAAAGTGTGCATGGTAGAGTTTTGGAAATTGGTATGGAGATATACGAAATCAATCGCATACCCTTGGAGAAAGATTTTAGCTATTGTAAAAAGGAGTGTGACATCTCCCATACAAACCGAATTTTTCATTCTGCTTATCTCTGGAAATTTTTTGGTAGAGGTCTAGAGTTTTGTATGGAGATGTACAAAATAAATCGCATACTCTTGGAGAAAAATTGGAACTATTGGAAAAGGGGGCGTGGCATCTTCCATACAAACCGAATTTTTCATACTGCCTATCTTTGGAAGTGTTCATGGCAGAGTTCTGGAACTTGGTATGGAGATATACGAAATAAATCGCATACTCATGAAGAAAGAGGGCAGCTGTTGGAAAGGGGGGCGTGGCACCTCCCATATAAATCGAATTTTTATACTGCATATCTCTGAAAGTATTCATGGTACAGTACTGTAACTTCGTATGGAGATATGTATATAGTTGAAATCAAGCCCATACTCATGGAGAAAATTTGGGCTATTTGAAAAGGGGTGTGAGGCCTACAAACGTACCGACCTTTAGCTATCTTTGAATGAATTTTTTTATACCCGAGCGCACTTGTGCACAAGGGTATATTAATTTTGTTCACATAACGGTTGCTTGTAACAGCCAAAACGGATCGAGATAGATATAGACAAATGTATACATAAATGCTCAGAATGAATAGAGAAATCGATTAAGCCATGTCTGTCAGTCCGTCCGTCTGTCCATCTGTCCGTCTGTCCATCTGTCCGTCCGTCCGTGTACACGATAACTCGAGCAAAAATTGAGATATCTCAACGAAATTTGGTATGTAGGTTTCCGTTAATCCAAGGTAGGTTGGTATTGAAAATGGGCGAAATCGGACTGTAACCACGCCCACTTCCCATATAACGGTAATTCCCAGAAATACGAAAACTGCGATATTTTTGTAACTACTGAAGCTAATTCACTCAAAATTGATATTTACAATAACTTTCAGACGAAAAATAAGAATATAAAAAATTTTTGGAAAATGGCCTTGGTGCGGCATACTAAATGGCCGAAAATTAAAAAAATCAGACAATAACCACGCCCACATCCCATATAACGGTAATTGAGAGAAATACGAAATCTTCGATAAATCAGTATATATTAAAGCTAATTTATTCAAAATTGATGCTTGCAACAATTCTTTACCAAGAAATACGTTTATGGTAAAATTTTGGAAAATGGGCGTGGCACCGCCCACTTATGATCACATATATGTATATCGGTAACCGTTCTATCAATTTGTACCAAACTCGGTATTTTTGTTGTGCTTGCCACATAAAAGCAAAACGTTGAAAATTATTGAAATCGGACTAGAATTACGGCCGCTTTCCCTACTCCTGTATAGCTCCTAAATTGCTTACCCAGCCAACCACAACCAAATGAAAAGGTAGCAATAAAAATGTAATAAAAAAACGTCACTAAACTAGCTAAAATCCCGATTCTAGGGCAAAAATATAAGTGCTAAATTTAGCCTCAAAAAGGCTATAATCGAAAGGTCATACAGGCAATAGTTACAAACTAAAAATGTAAGACGTTTTTTAGATACCGTTATATTTATGTATGGTCACCCCATATTCATCGATGTAAACTAAATGTACCTTACCCATATTAACAGATTATTGATATTATCGATGAGGGAGGACTTTGCTATTCAATTACAGTCTCAGTCCAAGTAGCACTTGTTGACATGGCTAATTCTTTGGTAAATATTAAGGCTGACGAAGTCCTCTGCTTTTGCGTAATTAGGACGTTAACAGGCTCGTGAATGCCAGAGAAGGGCTCCTTTCTCATGAAGCATCCCGTTAATCCAAGTCAAAACCCTTAAGTGTGGCCAAAGTGTATATATCAACGGTGGGCAATCGCGACTCTTTGAGCCAAATCCTTCGGCCCTTTTTACCTTTTAAAATACATATTTCTTTGCTGGATATTCTTCTCCATTGTGCTTTTTTATCGATTTTATATACACATACGGAAATTGAGATCGAACATTACCTGCAATTTGGAGAATGAAAATTGGCTTTCTGACTTAATGTTCTTTACCGATATGATGGAACATTTGCAAAACTTGAATTTGGTTTGTCGCAAATTATTTTAAGTTTTGAAGCTAAACTGCGTCTTTTTATTCATGATCTCAAAAAAATAATGTTTCTTCATTTGTCATGGCTAGAAAAAATATTGCTCATGATTTAAAATCAGATTTTGAAAAAATATTTGTAGATTTGAGATTTGTATACTTCACAAACCCTTTTTCCGTCATCGATTCGCCAACAGTTAGCGAGTGGCGAAACGAACGAACTCAATGTACAACCAAATTCGTTATCGTCTATCCGTGCTAGCTAACTTTGTTGTTGCTTTCACATGGTGGTTTTGGAATTAAAAGAAGATAAGGCACTGTAAGTGCAACATACACCTTTGCCATTGCTTGAATTCCGACAAAAAGTACCAGATTTAAAATATCCGCTTTTCAATTTTCGGTACAACGTAAAACTGTGTTTGTACTCTACAATTAAATTCGTAAAGTCAAAATACTGTTCACAATTAGTTGCATTCGCGTGCCTGTTAAATATTGAAAGTTATCAAAAACGATGAGGTTTCTGCGATCGCGTACGCAAAAAACTTGCAATGTAGGGGAAATTGAGAGAGCAAAGTGACATTTCATTTTTAGAAAAGCTGTTAGTTTCTGCTGGAAAATTTTTGTCAACAGCAATTTGCCAACAATGAAACAGCTGATCGAAAAAGCTGGTTGGAATTTACGCAACTCTTTAAATTGATTTTGATGGTTTGGAAGTGAAAATAGTAAAACGCGAAAAATGAAACTTCTAAGATGAATTATTCGTTTAGTCAGTGAACTGTGTTTGGATAAGACTTCGAGATTTGTTTTCTTATTTTGTCAATTTTATACTTTTGAATGTCAACAAAATTTCTAAAAGCTGTTCGTCTAACTTGCAAGTTTTGCAAATTTTCTGTTCGCGTACTATTTTGGATATATTTGCCTTGTGAGAGAAAAGATGACATTTAGCCGAAATTTTGCTGTTGGACATTTTTTACTGGAGATTTTGAACGGACGTACTTATTGACTAACGAACATTTAACAGAATGGCAACGAACGGCTTTAACTGACGTAAGACCAGATTTTGAAACTTTGGCCAAAGAGTTCTTTAGAATTTTCTTTAATCTATCTCACGTACATTCGAATAAAATTAATGTTGTTCATTTCAAATAATAATTTTATGTAAAAATAATTTCTTTTTTGTGGCTCTTTGTCGCATTTAGAATTTACATGTGGCTCTTTTCGGCCTCGGCCTTGCCCACCCCTGGTATATACACTCTTGCATAATCAGGCCCGACTAGAGGGTGAGGGGTCGGGGGTGTTCATCACCGACCCAGATTTTCAAAGGAGCGGGATTTTCCCTAAAATTTAGTTGGACGATAAAAATAATAATATTTTGTTACGTTGACATGTGATTATTTAATATTCACTTAGCTATTATACATAAATTCTAACAAATGCGAAAGCGCATGTTTAGATACACATATACATATTGTAGGTAGGGATAGGACGTCACTACTCACAAATACGATACTATCGATACTTTTTATTCCTCTCCGAGTATTTTTGGCACCGACGCTTTTAACGAAATACTCAAGTAAAAAATTGAAACTGTACCTCGATACCCCAATATTTGCAGTAGTTGTTACCTTTGTTAGTTTATAGGTATTTTTAACCGACTTCAAAAAACGGAGGTTATCAATTCGTCGGAATATTTTTTTTTTCTTTTATGTATGTTACCGCATAGACCACGTCAGCCGATTTCGATAATTATTTTTGCATCGGAAAGGTAGTGTCTCAGAGGTGGTCTCATACAAATCTGGTTTAGTTTCGATCATTGGATCATGAAATATATATATATATTTTTATATGAGAATTGAAGTCGGTTTGGTTTTTTGCTAAAAATTACTTGTTTTAGAATAATTTAGAAGCTGTATCGGATCAAGGGACAGTGAATATTTTATGAATATCTTCTAATACTTCAAAAGTTGGGCAATGTTTTGAAAAAAACAAGTAATTTTTAGCAAAAAAAAACCGACTTCAACTCTCATATAAAATATATATAGATATATATATCTCATGATCCACTGATCGGATCTAAACCAGATTAGTATGGGACCACCTCTGAGACACTACCTTTCCGATGCAAATTATCGAAATCGGTTGACGTGGTCCAAAGTTATGCGGTAACATACATAAAAAAAAATATTCCGACGATCTGATAACCTTCTCCTTTTTTGTAAGTCGGTTAAAAACAATACCCAATCGGCAACACGCACCCGGTGCTCCAAATTGATCAGGCACCGCAGCAATACAACAAACTTACTCAATCACTTAAAAGTGCATGGAATCGAATGATAAGCATGCTAGTTTTATTGTAGTGCTTGTACTCAGCAATCTTAATCACGATTAACATTCTTTTCATTCAAAATATACTTTTTCTAAAAAAGGCTTGTCAGAAGGGGAAACATCGAGTTTGCCATAAATATTTATTTATATTTATATTTACTTATTTAATCGCAATCTTCTATTTAGTTCCTCTCTTTTTGACTTCACTAACCTGTGGGAAAATATTAAAAAAATCAAAAGAAGTTGTAATTTTTGTCCATGGAAACTTTTATTTCATGCGTAATTACTTTACACCATTCACAAGGAGATCTCCCGCCAGTCACAACTTTAAATATGTTTTAATATTTCTATGAAGATTATATAAACCCCATTTTTATTGAAAACGAAAGTGTATAATTCATATCTTACAACACAACTACTTCGTTCGTGGAAATTAAGTGTTTTGGCTAAAACTCATCTTGGAGTGGACAAGGGTAAAATAGAGTTATTTTCAGTGTCCCACCACTGGTTTGGTATTTATACATTAGTTATCGTTCTATGTTAGAAAATATCTTTCGCTGTTATATAAAATTTTAAAATTCACAATTGATCAAGGGTACTTATCTTTTTAAGAACTTAAGGTACTTAATCTTTTTAAGAAAAACTTTAAGTTTTAAAACATGTTTTACTAGGATGGCTTCCCAAAAACAACTATTTTATAATTTATTTCATACAAATTAATTAATTAATAAAACTTATCTGTACTATAACACTGCTCAAGAGAATTTTTGCAGAGTAACAATGGTATATTTCTGAAAGAAGTAATCGTATTGGTAATTTGTGGAGGACAAAGTTATAGTGTAGTGTAGACATTCATATCGCTAGCTTAGGCCCACTTGCAGAACAGCAGGTTATCTATTTAACTCGAAGTTTACCGGTTAAAGTGATAAATTAGCTTGTACAATCAGTGGTTAGCAGTAAAATGGGAGTTAAATCGTTAAAAATTTAGCCCAGCAATTTTCGAAGTACAGTTTTATACCAAATTTGAAAAAACTTCATACCCACAATTTTTTTATTTTTTTTTTATAGGGCCAATAGAGTGAACTGTATCTTTATAAAAAAATATATATAAAAAACTGTATATGAAAAATATTATGAACACTTTGAAAAATATGTAGGCGGTTTAAGTTTCTGAGCACAAGTGTACATTATGGATTCCATATCCTGTCATAAAAAAATGGTCATAGTAAAAGCGGTTTACTATATAAATGAATGACTTTTATTTATGCTTAGATATAGTTCACCCAAACGACTTTACCAGACCGACATCGTAACGACTTCGATTCGACGAGAAAAAAACGAGGTCGGAACGACGTTGTATTTTGAATGGCAAAAACGACTTCGTTTCGACGTCGTTTGAAGTTCACCCAAACGACTTCGCCAGCGTGGCGAATTGGGTACATACATAAATACATATGTATGTATGTTCATATTTACAAACATACATATGTTTAATTTTTGTATCAACCACATACTGCACATGAGTGTGAAGCGATCCTTTGTCTTTCCTTTATAAATGTGTACATATGTACACATATGCAAGTGCCAGTTCATATTATGACGCTCATACATGTTTTACAATAACATATGAAGACACTTACTACGTTTATACGCACAGAACAATCGACTTAATTGAAAGCGCATTGACACCGTACACATTTCGCTCTAGTGTTTATACTTACGGCTTTATATCGGCATCAAAGTAACCGTCTTCAAAAGCAAACAAAATAAGCTGTTTTCATTTGACATTTTATAAGTTAACATAATGGAAAGTGATAGAAATCTAATTTTATTCGGCATTATAAAATCGTGGCAAAGAAAAAAAACGATTATTATTAGTCAGCTTTTAAATGCTGATGCGATTATTTGGAATTTGAGCGGAACAGCTGATCTCCAATTCGCTTTGAGTGAGAGCGGTGTTTATACACTCTTTCTAACTGTGTGGAGAAATAAACTACCGATTTGAAATGGATTGTGAGCCAAAACACTTCGCTCTTTCAAAGCGAATTGAAATTCAGTTTATACATATGTTTTGAATCGCGGCGAAATGAATTAAAGCGACTTATGCATGCGTATAAACGTAGTAATAGTCGAATAATTGAAATCAAATCATGCATCAAATCTATGCATGTCAACACAAGCAACACATGCGACATATACTACGTTTATACGCACAGAATAATCGACTTAATTGAAAGCGCATTGACACCGTACACATTTCGCTCTAGTGTTTATACTTACGGCTTTATATCGGCATCAAACATCATCTTCAAAAGCAAACAAAATTAGCTGTTTTCATTTGATATTTCATAAGTTAACATAGTGGAAAGTGATAAAAATCTAGTTTTATTCGGCATTATAAAATCGTGGCAAAGAAAAAGAACGATTATTTTTAATCAGCTTTTAAATACTGATGCGATTATTTGGAATTTGAGCGGAACAGCTGATCTCCAATTCGCTTTGAGTGAGAGCAGTGTTTATACACTCTTTCTAACTGTCTGGAGAAATAAACTAACGATTTGAAATGGAGTGAATTGAAATTCAGTTTATACATATGTTTTGAATCGCGGCGAAATTAATTAAAGCGACTTATGCATGCGTATAAACGTAGTAATAGTCAACATTATTAATTACATTTTATATACGGGAAGAGATTTTGTAAATTTTTTAAGCACCTATTATAGTAAAATATGCATAGTATCGATAGTTGAAAACTGTCGCCACTATCGCTAGTTTTTGAAAGCTATCGATGTCGCTTTTAGCGAAACTTCTCATTCTACACCTCTTAACAATTCATTGATTTTTTTTTCAAAGAAAATCACAATACTGTCGGCAAAAAAAAAAATTTTGTTATTTGAATTTTTAGCAACCATAAGCTTACACTGAGTTATAGTAAAATTTAATAAGCTATAAAACCGCATACACAAATTTTTTAAAGAAATTCGAATTAAAAAGCTTGACATTTTAATGATTTTGTAGTTTTTTATGTTTTGTAGAACTTTTATAAAAAATTAGTAGACACTAAACGAAACAAAAAATAGTCAAAGCTGCTAAAATGTTGCGGTGCTATTATTTTGACCAGTACTTTATTCATTTTCTTATAATATGGTAAAATGTTGATAATTTCCTTTGTCCGGATTTTGATATGCGTCTCCGTATTTGATCTCAGTTGAACTTTTATAAGTACGAGTTATCAATTTAAAGGAATATCTTTGGTTTTGTTTGTTTTGTAGTATTAGAAATGTATTATTATAGCCAATTTCAATTCTTTGCACTTCAAAAGGGACAAACATATGTATATATAATTCAGACGCATTAATTAATAAGCTTATTTATTATTATAAGAAGTTCTTTTTAATGCACTCAAATTTAAACACTCTTTAATTTACAAAGTAATTTATAAATTTTATAATTTATTAATTATTCAATTTTCAAGCAATTTAGCAATTCAATTCAATACCTCTCACGGCGATAGTCCTATCGATACTATCGATGTTTTCAACTATCGTTTCAAAAACTATCGAGTGAAAAGTGAAAGCACATTTGCATGTCTGGCTGTAGCTGAACGTGTAGAGATGCTCGCTCTTAGTTTTCAGCTCCCAGCATGTTCGGGTTCGAACTCCGTCAGGGGAAACATGTAATTTTTAATTTTCGTTTCTGGTTTTTATTAATTTCGAAAAAGCATCTGTGAAGTGGTGAACAAAAGCGTGTACAAACGAAAACATATAAAAACAATGCCATTGTAAATATGTTGGAGTAGTTTGGTCCTACTCTGATGTAATGCAGAGATGGAGTATATGGTCCTGCCCTAGGAAATCGCAATGTTAATTGGACCATATTTTTTATATGAATCGTGGGTAATTTTGGAGTACTCCTTGGTCCTTAGGGACTACTCTTTACATGCATGCATGCAGTAGTTGCAATTTTTGCAGTGTTAGATCAAATACGTTTATGTGGGTATGTATCTGGTATAGCGCAGTCACGTCGCTCATACACATATCGTTTGCCTTTGTTGCTCGTGTTTGATCGGCACTGAACCTGCAAAAATCGCGACTACTCCATGCATGCATGTAAAGAGTACTCCCTAAGGACCAAGGAGTACTCCAAAATTAACCACAATTCATATAAAAAATATGGTCCAATTAACATTGCGATGTCCTAGGGCAGGACCATATACTCCATCTCTGCATTACATCAGAGTAGCACACGGTTCAGAGAATACAGAAGGTGGCGCCGACGGCAACACCGCTAATTGGCTCTCAATGAATTTGACAGAATCAGCTGTTTTGCTGACGTCATAGTCGAGATGACAGCAGCAGTGATGTGCTGAGACAATAGTTGCGTTTTTTTACTCATTTCCAGTAAAATCCAGTAAAAGTTTTTACGAATTTTCATGTTTTGGCGTTTTCGTACGCAAAAACTTGCAAAGTAGGGGAAATTGAGAGAGCGAAAAATGACAGCTGAAGTTGCAAGTTTTTACTGGATTTTACTGGATAAATTTTTACTTGTAAGAATTTGCCAGTACGAAAAACAGCTGATCGCATGTTGCTGGATGAAATTTAAACTAATAAGGAAACTGTTTGTGGCTTTTTATTGTTGAATTTCACAAAATAAACCTATTTAAATACAAAATATATTGTTCTATAAGGAATTTGCTGCGAATAAACAACCAATTTATGAGCTGTTCATGAAACTTGCAAATTATTACTGGAAAAGCGTTCGCGTACTTTTTTGCAAATTTTTTCTATGAGAGCGAATTCTTAGAAATAAAGTTACTGGAGAGTTACTGGCAAGTTACTGGATAATTTGTAAAAAAACACAACTAATGCTTTTAAGTATTGATCGATATTCGGCACCGATTTAAATAGCATTCACTGCTCTCGATACTCGGTACCGAAACATTTAGGTTTCAAATAAAAGCGCACATATGTAGGCCAAAAATATGGAAATATGGGGAGACTCGCCTATCAAAACCCGAAGGTAGGAGCCAATAGAGCTTTTAATACTGACTCAAATGAAAAATGTATATGTCGGTTCGAGACCATAATACAGAGAAACTCTTACCTATTTGAAGCATTTTTGTTCCAGAATCGGTATCGGGTACCGAAAGGAAGTATTGGGTACCGAAATCATTAACAGTGGTATTGTTGATATATTTTTTCGTTTGTACACGCTTTTATTCTTCGCTTCACAGATGCTTTTTCGCAATTAATAAAAAACAAAAACAAAAATTAAAAATTACATGTTGCCTCTGACGGCATTCGAACATGCTGGGAGCTAACAACTAACAGCAAGCATCTCTGCACGTTCAGCTACAGCCAGACATGCAAATGTGCTTCCAAATGCTCAACTTCAATCACATTTCGTTAAAACACGAGCAGTGATCGGATAACAATAAGCTGGTGCAGAGACACGAGCTGGTCCGCCACAGCATGACAGAGGAACACTTTTCTAAGTACTCCAATATACCACAAATAGACTACATGCAGGGGATGTACAGAATTTTCGCGTAGCTATGCGCTTTATTTGGCAATCAAATAGGCTTATGCTTGTGCGTCTTTGTAATTTTTTGTAACTTTACACCCAAAAAAGGGGTGCTTATCTTCCAAGAATAAAAAATATAAGTATGCCACTATGTTTCTTTTTACAAATGCCTTGTAAAAAAACAATTATTAAAATCGGTTTAGTACTTTGAGAAATAAGTCGTTACAAACAATTTCAATATAATCAATTGTATATAATAGTATAGGGAATAGATAGTATAGCCAACAATATATGTACATATGAACGTACATATGTACATACATATATGTATGTACTAGGGATGTCTCGTATGTTATATTATTCGCGAATGTGCGAATGCGAATGTTAGGAATAACATTAAAAACGGTATAATCAACTTAACCCTGGAAGTACATTCTTATCTTTGTATACGTAACTGTAACGTCTATACCAGATATGGGCGCTCGCATACAACTGTCAGTTTGCTCGCATACCAAATCTTATCGCAGTGCGATCAGTGCGAATCAAAGCAAATATGAAAAGTTGCTAAACCCATAGTTAGGTATGCGACAAATGGTATGAGATATCTCTTACTTTATATCATATACCTTCTGCGATGAACGGTATGCGAGCGCCCATAGCAGGTATAGACGTGTAGTAAACAACACACGTTGTCTGTTCGTCGATTCGACGAAGAATGTACATTCTAGAGCATTCGACGAGTGCATAACCTATACAGTATTTCAATCTAGTAGTCAAAGTTCAAAAGGGGCATATTATATTTCAGAAAAAGTATTTTTGTTGCCTTTTCTCCCATGAGGCGATTTCCTAGAGGCTCGTATATAATGCTGGCTGCACTGAACAATTGCTCACTTGGAACTCTGGCGGATGGAGCGCTTAGATGGTTGCGGACCAGATCTGTGAATTTATCGCATTTTAGTTTAGTTTTCCACCAATCGAGAGGATTTTCACCGAGATGAGCTCGTTTTTCTTTAATATAGGCCTTCAATTGAGCGTTAATTTCACATTTTTTAATGTCTCGAGATTCTACATCCGAGCCTTCGCTTTCGCTGGAGGAATC
This sequence comes from Rhagoletis zephyria, assembly GCF_001687245.7. Classification (NCBI taxonomy): domain Eukaryota; kingdom Metazoa; phylum Arthropoda; class Insecta; order Diptera; family Tephritidae; genus Rhagoletis; species Rhagoletis zephyria. The sequence continues at coordinate 53,417 of NW_016158566.1, read as the reverse complement.
TAAAATTATTTCTAGGTTGCTTAAAAGACTTTTAGCAATCTTGTTACAGGCCCATCAATATTGCTTGATAACTACTTAACCGTTTAGCGTTTGAAGCTAAAAGCCGGTTGTTGCCGCCACTGTCTGAAATATATTATTTTATACTAGAATAATGTAGTACTTTCATTTTTATAGAAATGACTTTTCACGAGTCATAAGACGAGTTCTATAATTGCGCTAATTGAGTCGCCACTTGTACTTTAGATATTTCGTTAATTAAGATCTCGTCATACGTCCTGGTTTTCATACCTTAAAGTAGTATGTACATCGACGTAGCCAGAATGAAATTTTAGGGGGGCTCGACCCTATTAAGCTGGCATTTCAGGGGGAGGCGCGAGCAGCCCCATAACCCTACCTGGCTACGCCCATGAGTATGTACATATAATTTAATGATATCATATTCCGCAAATTGATTTAATTTTAGTTTGTATCCATAATAGGAGTTTTAACATACATACATGTATAATTACATGTATTGAAACTATGCAAAATAAAACTTGAATTCACATCCAGCTGGCACAGTTTTTCGTTCGAAATTCTGAGAAAATCAGGGCTCTTTCGTTCCGTTGATAAACTTTCTCAACCCCGGTTATTGTCCGCACCCTGGTTAGACTAACTTAGAGTAATTTCAACAATATTAGAGTGGACTTTCTGCCCAAGTACACATTCCCATTCGCTAAACATTCGTATCATTTGATGCGAATCATACGCATCTCGAATGCAAATGCAAATATTCTAAACACCCCTGGTATATACATATGTATGTATATTGCCTATGTATGTATGTTAATAGCGAATCTTTAGAGGTATTAATACCTGCTAACTAAATAGTTATCATGCAGGTTATAGTTAACCTAAAATAAGTATAAAAACCGAGAGAACCTAAAACATTCCATTAATTGGCAAATTACAAGCGAACTTATTTATTACCAGTTTGTAGTTAGCTGAAAACAAACTGACTTTTTTGCGACATTAACATGTAAAAGTAGTCAGTTGAAAGCATCGTAAAGTAGTCAAGGCGTAGTCATCCCTAGTTGAAAAAAGTGAACTTATAGTTACGGTGACCATAAATATGGATTCAAATTGAAGGACAATTTTTCAAAAATATGCCTACATATATTAACGTAGTATAAAAATATCAAAAGAGTATTTATGATTCTAATTTATTAATACATTTTAAACTTTAAAACTTAATCACGTTTTAGTAGTAGTTTAGTATAGTAAAACATATTATAACTACAATAGCTTACACGAAAAGTGAAAATCTTTAAAATATTATTTTATAGGCAAATTTTGAGTCGTTCAAAACGAAACCAATACAATTTTTTTTTTGTTTTTTTTTTTGGTACTTTTCGCAGTTATTTGTCCAAAATCGACGTCATAAATCGACGTAGACGACGAGTTACAAAGTGCCCTTTTCAAAAATATATAATTTGTGCAGATTGCGCTCCGTAGCATCTATATTTCTAATCCGTTTTTCATTATCTTTGGCTCAAAATTTATTGTAGTGATATATCTTCTTTATCGAATTTTTAAAATAATGAAAAAAAAAATATTCAAATGAAACTGCGTATTTGATTGAAAATCTAACTTTTTTCGACTTTGACGACAAAATGCAAATGGTAATGATAATTTTCATTGACAAGTTATATATTTTCGAGCTGTAAGTCGCTTACGTTGATTGGGAGATTTTTTCATGAGATATTGAAGAAAAGCTACGAAAAGTACCAAAAATCACTTTTTTGAAAAAATCCATCCATTGTCCGATAATTTTAAAATAACGAATAAAATGCGGGACAAATGCAGGACACTTGGGACAAATCAGTACATTTTCAGGTTTTTCAGATTTGAAAAACTACGCCGGACCGACCTTTGAAAAACAGTACGGTCCTGCAAAAAACAGAACGGATGGTCACCGTACTTATAGTGCATTTATAGTTAGTTGAGTTCTCTACAGGGTATTGATGATTACCAAATGATTTTCCCAAGTGTCCGTAAACTGGAAAATTACCGTAACAATGTTAACACACGGCGAGAGGTTCTTTATTCACATTCGGAATACATTTTTCTGTTCACTTATTCATTAGAACGTTGTTCGCGGATAATATGGAGCCGGATAATCTGAACGCATTCTTGTCGTTTCGTCTCTAGTACGGAATTCATAGAAAATTGCATGAACATAATGGCGCTAGAGAAACCCAGTAAGTGTTTCCAAAATTTTTGTGAAAAAATTTTATGAAATATTAATAAGCTAATACCTAATAATTTCATTATCTTCTGTTTCTTTATAACCATTGTTCCTGACTATTCTCTTCTAGATCCGGACTGAATAATAAAGAAACACGGCCACGGTCAATTAATAGGAAAAGGTGATCCACAAATAATTTGGCCAGACATGCATTTTTAGTTTAAGCGGTTGTAATTTCAATTATGACTTTTCACTTCTGTAACTCGTGTCTGTAACTCTTCTCTACCGATTATTTCTCTACTGGTAGAGAATATACGTCGTTCGCTACTACTCATTAGCAGTAGAAGGCGGCGAATTAATATATGAATTTGCCTTGGTAGAGAACAAGTTACATAAACGAGCTACTGGACTGGAAATAACGTCATATGGTTTTATATCCAAAACAAAATGGAAATAAGGTCATATGCACCCCACCACTTTGCGCTTATATCCATGAGTAGGAACTTCATGGAAAGGACTGTCTTTTTAGTAGAAACAGGGGCGGCGGAAGATGTGGTTATGGTGGGTAGTACTACCCACCTGAAATTTTTAAAGGTGGGTAATTACGCACCTGAAATTTTATTAGAAAAAAATAAGTCCAATTGAAAATCGTATTGCGTATTTTAGGGATGTATAATGAAATTTTTGGGCAATTTATTTGCACCCTGACAAGTAGATTGGATACTAAATCGGCACCGTTTTATAAAACTTAAGAAAAGTTCATTCTTGGTGAGACAGTAGATTTGAAGAAAATGTCACGTTTTATAATGGTGACTTTGACGGTGGCACAGAGCAAAATCTAGAATCTGTGAAAAATGTTGCGCAATTTTCGCGTGAAAACGGATTGTGTGTGGGACTTGTTTCTGAATATGTACGCTTCATTAGATTACTTGTTACATTTTCAGGGTCATCATCAGCGTTGCCAGGTTGACGTTTTTAACGTCATTTGGACGTTTTTTGTATCCCAGTAATTTTTCTTTTTGACGGTAAGGGTCTTGTAAGTAGAACTGATTTTGAATTACTTTCTTAAAAAATCTTTACAAGCTTTGTGTTTTGCAGCAGCTGCTTCAAAAGATATTTATTCTTTGGACACAGATGACTTAAATATGATGCAAACCATGCGTACCCGCACTTTTTTTTTGGATCTTGGACTAAGGATCCCGTGTTCAAAGGCTGGTTGTGTAAACACTTGAGGTTACGAGGCTTATTGTAATGTTTGCAATAGGGATATTAAAAGCCAAATCAGGAAAAACTGATCTATTGCAACACGCTCGCTCGCAAAAGCATCAAAAAAGCTGTAGCGGCATAAAAAGTCAGAAAGTATGCGACTTTTTTAAGACTTCATTGAAAATGTAACGAACGCAAAAAATGCTGAAATATTGCTGAAATTTAATGCGCTATCAAACGGCATACTTAAAAAAATTCTAAAAAATCTGAATAAAAAGTTGAAAATCTAGCTGAAACTTTACAGATTTTTTATACCTTTTGCACAAAGTTTGAAATGTGGATTTATATTTTGTTTGTTATACAATGAGCTTGGCTTTTATGGAAAAGTAATAAACATTAAATAAACAAAATGTTGATTACTTAATCAGCTGGTCCNACAATGAGCTTGGCTTTTATGGAAAAGTAATAAACATTAAATAAACAAAAGAGAAACCGCCAAAATCAATCGAAATGTTGATTACTTAATCAGCTGGTCCCAAGTATATGTATAAAATGATATTTATATTAACGATCTCAAACCAGTTTACAATGAATGTTAAATGTGCTCTGTCGAAATGACATTTTAATATACCTTTCGTACATATCTATGCACCTTTGTATACAATAAGTTTAATGAGACGAATTTTTTGTACATTCATTTGAAAAAGACGTTTTTGGGTAGGAAATGACGTTTTTTCAGACCAAGAGGGACGTTGTCTGGCAACACTGGTCATCATGCTCATACGAAAGGAGCTTTTCTGTTTTGCGTACGGTGAAAATTTATTAGCGCTCGACAATGCATCAAAAACGGCTCAAGCATGTAGCAAGGGTTGACTTTAGTGTACATCGAAAAGTGTGTGTTTAAGGAACAAATGTTGTTACATAATACTAGTATTTAAATAATTTGTTCTTTAAATTGTTTGCCCTTCCACTGGCAAAATTTCATATAAAAAATGGAACTATCGCTTATATTTACATAGATATACGATCTTTGCAATGTCCTCGTATAGTTTGTATACATTAAATGTATTTTATTTTTTAACAACGCGTTTAATAATTTCACTACTTTTGTTCAACAAAGTAAACAAGCAAACAAATCAAAATGGCTGTAATGGTGTATAGAAAGGTGCTTCCAGATGTTCGAAAATTAAATACACGAAAATGAAGGGATGTTCAACAATCTACTTTTGCTTCGCAATTATCTGGATAATATTAGGGTATAAATGAGCATAATGTGTTTTTTTAACATGTTAAACAGTGAGCTCTACGTAAAAGGTGTTCAGCCCTTCTTCGGCAACACAGAAAGGAGAATTCTACTTAGTGAGGGTTATAATCCCTAAGGTCTTCTCTGCAAAAGTTGTTCAGCTTCTCTTCTTCGCGCGATTTTTTATTACAAATTTTTGCCAGGAGCGCTATGTTGTTTTGTAATAAAAACCATTATATTATGAAACCTAAAAATTTAAATAAAAAATTCTGCGATATTACTTTTTGACATTATTTAATCATCTGGCAGCACCAACCTCGTTGTTCAATTGCAACCCTTGCATGTTTACTCATTCTTTACATCTTTTATAGTGGTTACATTAACAAAAATAGTCTATTACTTAAAAGAAAATGATGATGTGCGGTAAAAGAGTTTACAATAAAGTCACATTTACCTATTTTGGATGATGAAATGGATGAAATTTGCATCAAAATATTTGGTGAATTTCGCAACTTTAACAACAAATTACTTAAAAACTTCTTCACCTTTAAAATCAAAAAGGTCCCCTCTAGACCCCCCTTTTTTATTTATTTTTGGTTTTCCGTGTCGATTTTCACTAAAATTTTCTCTGTAGCAATATTGCATTCTTATCCGTGAGCTCATGAATGACTTCATTTCACGAAATTCAAAACGAATGGCCGTGTTTTCACTGCAGAAATAAAATTTTTGGAAATCTGATTAAATGATAGTTTGCATGAAATATATACATACATATGTACATAGTATGCATGAAAAATAAACAATAAGTTTTTCTAACGATATCTGCTAACCCTCTCAATTACATCGGCAACCTATTTGTTTTTACTTTTCTACTCTTGCCACCAGCAGAACTACCCACCCGGGCACAGGGCGTTTCGCCGCCCCTGAGTAGAAATATCCGTTATTGTGTTCTTTATAAAACCATACCATACCATAAATTTAATATCGAAATTGAAAGTCAATTTCTTTTTTCTGGTCAGCTTGTTTGCTATTTGGGGCCTGTGTGCAGCGCTCTAATTCAGCGGAGCAGCGCAGTATACTGATATGAAGACGGCGTCTTCTCAAAGTGTTATCGGCTGTACGTTGGTGTCATACACAAAACAGTGGTGTCATTACTATTAAATATTTCTTAAATTTTTGGCGATGAAAAACGCTTGTACCAAGGCACGCTTGTACAAAATTCGTCTCTGCATACTATAAATAGCGGACCACTAGAAACCAACCGTTAACCGAATTTTTTTGCAAGGAATATAGTAAAGGCCATGATATTGTAATCATTATTGACTACAAGCTTTAAATTTGCCAAGATGAGTTTCCCTGACATTCTCACCACTGAAAAGCAAAAACAAATTACATGTGAATTTTCTATGACTTCGCCTTACCGCCCTATTCCCACACCACTGACAAAACTCAGCGGCTGACTACTGCGCCTAATACTATGCCGCAAATTTATTTTAAGCTGTCGTATGACAATTGTCAGTTTTATTGTTATGACCTACTGAGTAAGTGACAACGGCGAAACAATTTTTATATTGTGTTTTAGGCGCTGTAATTGTGACAATAGTCATATGATGAATTTTGTCAGTGTTGTGGGAATAGGGCGGTTAATCTCATGTGTTTCCTTGTGTTAATGGCGCTAGAGCTTTTCATATATTGGTGTTGGCGTGGCAACTCCGGCTACGGTGTTAACGCAATTGCGCCGCATAGTGTTACCAATGTCTAAAGTATATACCTAAAGGACAGAGGGTTAATATAAAGATCTGTCCTTTAAAATAAAGGACGGGGGGTACTTACCAAATTAAGATGAGATAACTCGATGCGATTTCTCTGTCCTATGTAAAAACGAACAGTTTTTTTTAATATTTATTTCAATTCGTTTACAGAATTTATATTCTTACAGANTCCGGCTACGGTGTTAACGCAATTGCGCCGCATAGTGTTACCAATGTCTAAAGTATATACCTAAAGGACAGAGGGTTAATATAAAGATCTGTCCTTTAAAATAAAGGACGGGGGGTACTTACCAAATTAAGATGAGATAACTCGATGCGATTTCTCTGTCCTATGTAAAAACGAACAGTTTTTTTTAATATTTATTTTATTTCAATTCGTTTACAGAATTTATATTCTTACAAACTATTACTTAATTTTAAAAAGGGTACGTTTAAATTTATATATGTTATCACTAAAATTTAAAAGTGAGACGTGAGGCTTGCAATGCCTTAAAATTCTGGCATAGGTGCATTATATGCATATGAAGGAGGTTCTGAATGTAGCCTAAATAAAAAGCTTTCAATTACGTAATTGTAGAGTTGTTGTCCTGTTGTTGTTAGTTTGCTATCAAAGATGATCCCGAATCTTACTACCAACTTCCTATTAACCGAGAAGTTTCCAAAGAATCTATGTAATTAGTTAGCCAGTGGTACCAAAATTTACCTCGTTTGTACAACAGAATGTTCAGATCTATCAACGGGTATGTACGTAGCTTACTCAATTGAACTCTTCATTCTAAATATTTTGGTATGCATGGGCACATACTATATTCATATCAACCTCGAATAAATTATACCAAACTACGATTATTGATATTAAATCGATATATCGATATTGACAAAATTTTTTGCTTCCGATACGATATTTTTGAGGACAATATCAAATATCGATATTTTATGCAAAAATATCGCCTTGTTACCAGAAAATATAGTTGTATGTTTTACGCTGCGTCAATTTGAGACAAGACAATTAAAATATGTGTTAGTTGTCAAACTATTTTGTAAAGTAGGCGTCCGCCGTTAAGAGCGTGTCAGACGTGGCAATATTTCCAACTTTTCCACGCAATTCGCTGTCAAATTGAGAAAGAGAAATTTTATTTCGATGCCAGAAAGACCTTTCGGGGAAATCAGTTTCCGAAATAAAAGTTGCAAGATGTGACTGCAATTGAGAGAGCGCAAATCGATTTCGGAAATATATTTCAACTTGCTCGAGCTGCACTAGCGATCTGCAATTCGCCTTTCGGAAATAAAAAAAAAACTCTTTTGAAAGACACTTTACATGCAAGATAAAGGGGAACACACCAAAACTGCGACACTTTGGGAAGCTTATAACTTACCCAAAACGAATTCAATATTTTGAAATTCAAATACCATAAGCTGACCACATGACCTTAGTTGGACGTAGAAGAAATTTCATTTGAGTTTGATTCCTAGTTGAGTTAAAAATGGCAACCGAGTTAGAAACGAGACAAACCATTTTGCACGAGTTTATAAATGATCCGGCCTTAAGTACACGTAAAATTGCCAAAAAATTAAAGATTGCCCTATTCGACAGTTTGCAGGGTTTTAATCGGTACAAATAAGGCCTGGCAGTTACGAGAAAACCAGGGAGCGGGAGTTAGCATGGTCAAAGTGATAAAAACAGTGCTCGGAAGGTCCTCAGTGCGTTTTCGCGAATTCCGAAGATTTTGTCGCGTTATGTTGCAAAATCCGTACGCAGATCGCAGTTTTTCGTACAAAAGGTAAAGCGGAAAGCTTCATTGAGATGTTCTACAGCTCAAACAGCGCCAGACCGAGGCGCAAAGTAGAATGTTACAGCGAAATCCCGCATTCGGAAATTGTATGAATTCTAAATTAAAAAATACAACTGCATTGTTATGGACTGCGAAACCTACTGCTTTAAAAATTCAAAATATATTGCAGGTCAAGATTTTTATACTGCTGCAAGTCGTCAAGATGCCCCTGAAAGTTGTAAGCTGAAAATGAAGTCCAAATTTCCAAAAACCACATAGGTTGGCAAGCTATTTGTTCCTGTGGCCGTAAGAGCAGCTCTTTTTTCCCATCCGGGACAATGAATGATCAAGTTTATCGGGATGAGTGCCTCAAAAG
>NW_016158566.1:41449-44796 GCF_001687245.7 Rhagoletis zephyria | reverse complement strand
CTTTGAAATATTTTTTTTTTGTATTATATAACTTGGAAGTTTATATGTTATTAAAATGTTAAAATATTAGTTATTATTTGCTCCATATGCAAGTGATCGATATTCAGCCTCATTGCGTAAGTCGTAAATTAGGCTAAATTGTACGACTCGACAACATTGGCATTGTTTACTGTCGTGCTGAAAAAAGTAAACGACGAAATTTGTCGAAAACTATACAGTGCTGCCAAGTTTGTTCCGTTTTAATACACTAGTCGAGTGGAAATTTTAGGCAATAACGTGAAATTTTCGATACGATTCGACTCTCGAAAAACGACTTGCATTCGACACGACTCTCGCAATGAGGGTGATTTTCATCGCACACGCGCCATCATGTTCTGCACGACTGCATCATCGACTTTACACGATGTGCACAACTACTTTGTTTTGCACTCTTCAATATTTTTCACTGTTTCACCTGTTTTCTGCAAGATTTCTTTGACAATTGACAATTGCAGTCGTGAGGTACAAAATTGATGTTATTTGCATTATACCACGGCAATGTGTCCTTGGCATAGTGCCAGGTTCCCACGTCCGCCTAGAACAGTGGCCTACTCCTTATCTGTTGATAAATGACAGAATACGCAAAAAAAAAATATTTCAAAGCCTGCTAGTTTGTTTCTGGTAGTAATTTCTAAGTGTCGCAGTTTTGGTGTGTTCACCCTTTATGCTCATGCAACTGCTTTCTGAAATTTCTCAATTTGACAGCCTTTTCGAAAAATATTGCATTGCCACGCCTGACATGCGCTTTAATGTCGTTTGGCGTGAATTTCATATTATCACATTACATATTTTTTATAACTCTGCGCTTTTTGTGATTATGTAATGCCTCTTTTTACCAAATTAACCAAGGCGTGACCGAATTGTCCAATTTACTGTCCAATTCACTGTCTTCGAAAATCAAAGACAGTGACGAAGACAACCATGCAAAAATCGCATCTACTCCATTCATGTACTACCTAAGGGTCAAGGAGTACTCCAAAATTAACCACAATGCATATAAAAAATGTGCAGGACCATATACTCCAGCTCTGCATTACATCAGAGTAGGACAAAACTACTCCAACACATTAACAACCCGTTCAGGTATAAAGGTGAACAATTAGTCTCTTCATAGGACATGCTCGAACAAAAGCGATCAGTTCATTCCATATAAAGAGATCAAAAGTGGTATTAGTCGCATGCTCCTTTGCGATTGCTCTCGGAGTCATCCCGGATTAGTCCCATTTTTTGCAGGGAGGTTTCAGTTTTGTATACATGAACTACGCATAATTGTGTTAGTGCATGTGGCACAGGCAAACAAAACGAAATAGAAAACATGTTGTCTATGTGTGCGTGTCAGTCCACCGTCAATCCGCGATTTTCGCGGACTGAAATGAGCGAGGTAAACTCGAAATCTCTTCCCCCTCTTATCCACACAAAACCGGTTTTAGGCGGACTGAGCAGTCCAGTGTGCGGAGGCCCATTCACATTTCGTTAAAACACGAGCAGTGTTCGGGTAACAATAAGCTGGTGCAGAGACCAGCGTTGCCGAATTGACGATTTCGTCGTCATTTTGACGTTTTTTTAGCTCAATGTCGTGTTGGCGATATGAATTGTTGTCTTTCATAAATCTGTTGTGTTCTTTAAATAAATCTTCAACTAAATACTTTTAATTTAATTTCTTAATTGTAGTACGTATTTCTTTACTGAATACACCCGAATTTCGGGGGTTTCTACCAGTTTTAATAAATTGTCAGCTTAATTTCTTATAAAATTTACCTTTAGGTTTTTTCATCTTAAGCATACATCGAAATTTTGTTTTAGAGAATCAATGTGAAATAATTGCAGAAACGATTAACCGATTTGCTGTGCAACCGATTCGTCTGCTTTTTAAATAATTTTTGTAAAACAAATCGGCAAGTCCATATCATTCCCCGCATTCCAGAAACGTGCATGTGTAAAAATTAAAATTTTGTGAAATCAAGTATGACATTTTTTACGAGACTTAACTCTGCATTCATGTTATTGACATTGTGAAATATGTGCTTTCCATGTACGCACGGTATTCTGGGTTTTGGTATTACATAGGACATCCAAAGGTTAATCAAGTCAAACCCATAACTCAAAATTGATAAATTTGCACATTCATCATTCTGGCATAAGATCGACGATAATTATTTACTTCACATTTATTAATTTTTTATACGCCTGTCCTACATATCATCGTAGTCATATTTCAACACCTGAGTTGAAGATCGACCTATCTACCAGTTCGAAAACGCCCTATATCAGAAAACTTTTAAAGAACGCCGTACTTCAGAATTTGATTGAAGAACGCCCTATTTCAGAATTTTATTGAAAAACACCCTATCCCAGAAGAAGGCCCAATTCCAAATTTCGTTTCAAAAAACGCCCTATCTCAAATGAAAATGTATTAAAAATGTGCTGAGATAGGGCGTTTTTCAACCGAATTTCAAGATTGTCCAAGTTTTCTGAAATAGGGCGTTTTCGAACTGGCTGCCGAGATACGTCGATCTTCCGTTCAGGTGTCGATTTCCTGTTCATATTCCTCTATATCAGTGGTGCGCACGGCAGTCTCCGGGAGCTACTCGGCTTTCACAGACAAGTCGTGTGTGCGCAGCTACCGAACTTATGAGCCGCTAGCAGTCAGAGTTGCCAGATGTGCGGATTTCGCCCCATTTCGGGGATTTCCAAAACCATTTGGGGATAGATTTTTTCGTTTGGGGATGTGGGGATTTGATGGGGATTTTTGTTTAAAATATTCATATTGAAATTAAAATACATATATTTTACTGCCTGCCCTTAAAAATTTCTCAAACAAAGATTTTCTTTGTCTAAGCATTATTCGTGGAAAATGCCTGTTTTAATGGCTTTCGCTGAACACACAATTTTCTCTCACTTCATTACACCAAATTGTAAAAGGATCGCTGTGATTGGCATTTATAGTGGCTACACACGACGAACATATCCGCGCACATGTGCGCCAACATGCTCGCTGTCGTTTGCTACAAACGGCGAGCGGCTCATAAGTGATTTTGTACTCAAAGCGTAAACATGGAAAGGAAAGACGCGGATGATGCAATTGAAATACTTATGACTTAGGGTTTTTTATGTATGTGTTACTTAAATTTATTTATATTTTACTTATATGTATGTACATACATATACATATAGTAATTTAGCCTCATTTATCAAAAATTCAATTAACGCACATGGCTTGGATGCATTTATCCGCGATGTGCACACTGCAAGCATCAACACAAAGTGAGGTTGTTGTTTTTGTTTCCAATGCGATGCTCGCAAACCAC
>NW_016158566.1:29740-41424 GCF_001687245.7 Rhagoletis zephyria | reverse complement strand
CCTCATACATACATACGTTTTATTTGAGCGTTTAACTGACACCTCGTGCAGATTTCAAGTTAAACGTTAGGGTGTTACAGTTTTTGTTTTCTAAATACCTCATACATACATACGTTTTATTTGAGCGTGTAACTGACACCTCGTGCAGATTTCAAGTTAAACTTTCGTTAAGAAGTCCTTTTCAGTTTACCACCGTCAACTAAAATGAAAAATACTATACATTTATTGCCTTTACAAAAACTAATTTAATGTTTCGCTGGGTTTCACCTAGGGTTGCGAACCGTATATAATATATAGTATGGTGTATTTTCTCGGTCGGCGTACTATACTATAATGTTGGAAAAAATATAGTATGCAAAAATACTTAAGGGTCTTCATCAACGTGATAAACTGTGGATAAACTTGGTAAAATGATAAATTTATCATTTTGATAAATGAACTGTCAAACTTTGTATGGGCATCTATTTAACCAAAATTTATCGCTTTATCAAACGATTTTGGTGGATAAACGTATAAATTTCAGCAAAATTCAACCCTAACAGACTGCCAGGTGCTCGATTTTGCTACGAATACATAAAAATCAAATTAGCAAAATGGACGAGGTAAGAAGGAAACGTAACTAGCCAAATAAGTTAAATAATAAACAATTTTGTGCAATTATTTACCAAGGTGCGTTCATGAAAGAATGGCGGACAAACTGATATATTTAAGCAATTTATCCCTTTATTACTTTAGATAAAGACCCCTACTATATTGCTATAAATATATTTCAGTAATTTGCAAGAAATTTTTTTTATTAAATTGGATGACCTTATACTGAAATAACAATACTAAAAAATTATTCTTTAAAATAAAAATAAAAGGTCATAGTGAGTTAATTAATAAAACCACAGGACAAAAATGGCAACATTTTTAAAAATACTTAGAATGAATTGTCAAATTTACTTAAAATTATTTCATTTTTGCTCTCTATTCCTGCAACTTCGGCATTCACAGAAAGAGTTTTTCATATTATGAGTGTGAAATGGCGATATGAGAGAAACAAAGCGACTACCTCACTAATAAAAAAATAACTTTTGATTTATATTAATTTAAATATTGATTGCGAAAAAACATATGATACTTTCAAGGAAATATATACCTATTATTTATAGAGGAAATGCGTAAGAAAAAAGATGTATAGTATACTTAAAAAGCGTTCATACTTTTTCTTTTAAATAAAATACTATTAATGTATATTTGATTTGTGCTATTTTTTTCAGATTTTTTTTTTAATTACTATAATAGAAAATTTTGGCAACCTTAATTTCACCTTAAATTAGTGGGGTGCTTTTTGATATTGATACACAAATGGAATGACATACCTGATTAAGAGCGCCTCCGAAAAGCAAAGTGTTTATTCTTTTGAGAAGCCTTCGCATGGAAGAAGTACACTCGAAGGATTTTCATTGCCTGCCAATGGTTAACGGCATTTAGCAGGAGTCCTTCTGAGTGATATTTAAGCATTCAAGCCATTAATTATAAACATATATATATAAATATATGCTCGTACAATATTTGCCTATATAACTTCAAAATTAAATAAATAATAAAATTTACATTTTTTATCCGACAGATAATCGTCTCGCATCCAGTTAATCCACCTTACTATGTACCTCTAGTAGAAGTGGTGCCCGCTCCATGGACAAAGCCAGAGGTAGTGAAGAAGACGCGCGCCATTATGGAAGAAATTGGACAGAAGCCCGTAGTACTCAGCCGGGAAATTGAAGGATTCGTACTAAACCGAATTCAATATGCCATTCTAAATGAAACTTGGCGCTTAGTCGACAGCGGCATCGTCGATGTCAAGGACGTGGATAGTGTAATGTCGGATGGTTTGGGTATGCGTTATGCGTTCTTGGGACCACTTGAAACTGCACACTTGAACGCCGAAGGTATGACCAATTACTTCGAACGCTACACCAATACCATGTACGCAGTCAGTCAAACCATGGGTCCCACACCGAAAATGGAAGGCCCAACAGCCGTGGAGATTGCCAAACAGTTGGAGGCTATGGTGCCATTAGATAAGCTGCAGGAGCGACGCAATTATCGCGACAATTGTTTAACCCAGTTGAGCATTCTAAAGAAGAAGCTAAATGAATAGAAGAAGCGTTGGAGGAACTATAATAATATATATTTAAATAAATGAGGTGGAATTGTAATTAAAATTTTGCAAATATTTTATAATGAAAAATATAAAATAAGCTTGCTGGTATTTTGTAGTAACTCTGATTACATTTATTTGACTTGTAAACTCATTTAACAATTTTAATTTAATTCAATTTAAATACACACATTTTTATGAATGCAAATTTAATAGCTTATAAAAGTGCTATTTAATATGACGTATGGTATTTATTGTATATGGATATCATGAGCTTTTACATTTTAAAACAAGTCTTACAACGCATTAAACTTTTGCAATGCTTTTTTCTAAGATTCCCTTTTCACAAATGTACATACATATCGATGGTCCTGTGCAATAAGGACACAATTCAAAATTTCAAAAACAAAAACTGTTACTATTGCTAATTGTCTAATCCATTTCCATCCCTTACTAAAGTAAGCAGTAAGGATTGCTAAAACAAGTACAAAAGGTTAGACATGGATTAGGGACATGAGCCACTTAACATTAGTAACAGTTTTTATTTCTTAAATTTTTAATTGTGTCGTTATTGCACATGACCATCGATATGTACATCTTTTACATACATATTTTTGTTTAAATAAATTCTTATGAGCTAATGAAATCAATCAATTTCTCATTTAAATAATTTAATAAGTACGTTTAGGTAATTTCAATAATATATATAAGTATTTAGTTGAGTAGGTAGATACTGGCATTGGGCTGAGGTTAAAGTTTTTACAAGAAAAACGAATAGAGAGCGAAATACATTCATAGATACGCTTGCATATTTTGAATATCTTACAAACACATAAATATGTATAGGGCATGGTACAATTATTAAAGGTATTGTCAAGGCGAATACATATAAGGTGGTATTGATTGAACAAATACAACAATTACTTGTATTTTGTTTTTGCTTTTAGCGGGCCATTGTCAAATTTTTGCTATTCTTCCCCGAATGAAAAAGGGCGACAGAAAATGCAAACACTCTCACTTTTTCACTCATCCACTAACGAAATTCAAAATTTTGACAATCAAACGCTACTCACAGCTGATGAAACAACACCACCTTATATAAATTCGCCTTGGGTATTGTCTTCCCAGAGAGTTTTGCTTCACATCGAAATTCGTGCTCCTTTATTTTCATTTTGACGCATTTCAATGTTGTTTCTTTTGCTTTTAGTTGACTTTGCTTTTGATTTTCGATCAGTTGAATTTTTATAATTTAAAAAAAAAAAAACAACGTTTGAAATAAATTGGGCAATACAAATTTGATTTGTTTACTAAGCAAATGTTTATTTTTCGGCTTTTGCAAATTAAATAAGCTCTCTGACAGAACATGGTGAATAGAAATATCCCTTTTCCCTTACAGTCAGCCTTTTAGTGTGGGCAACAATGATATTTTTCAAATAAGGCAGATCGGAATATGCGCTCTCTGGGAAGACAATACCTGTAATTATTGTACCATGGTATAGAGTTTCTATATTTGAAACACAATTTAATTATTTCAAGGCAATCTAGAGTAATTCGAAATTTATTTAAGCATGTCTGGTTTTTTCAATTTATCTTAACACTACACATAGGAATTATAATTCGAAGTTGAAATTCGCTTAAAAATTCATGAAGCAAACTATATTTTGAATGAGGTAAACACAGTAGCTAAAAGTTAACTTCCAAACTTAAGTACTTTACAAGGTACTTAAGTAATCACAATTTTCAAAGAACTGTTAGCCGCCTGAATGAACATTTATTCACTTACGTATAGGCAATAAATTCTCGTTTCTTTGTTTTACTTAAATGCTTGGATTTGTTTCAGTTTTAAATTTGGAAACAAATTGAGACCATTTAATTTCACTAGCACACATTTGATACATATTTGAAAGTTACCCGTGTTTCAAGTTTTCCAGCAGTTTATGCACATATGAGCACACATTTTGTTTTACAAAACTTGCCAATATGCGTACATTAGAACGTTATTGTAATTTTTTGTTTTTTTTTGCATTATATAATTTTGAAATTACATTTTTCACTTGCTTCTGTCGTTGCATGGCAGCAGACATATGTAAGTACATACTAGGGATGCCAATCCCTGGATCCCGGTGTTTTTGACGTCCCGGAAATACCGAGATTTGCTTGCATCAATCCCGGGATCCCGAAAATTTTGAAATATCGAATTGATAGTAAGAATTCGTTTATGAATTTTCAAGTATGATTTTTGTAAAATGCCGTTTTGACTGCAATTAATAAAAAGCTTGAAACTGTACTTTTAAATTGCAGTCTGAGCCTTTTTTGAAGAAGATTTCAATGAATTTACTCATAGCGTCGCTAATGTAAACGAAACAGAGAGTTTTAAGGAAAAGTTAGATAATTTTTTAGATCAATCTACTCAAAACTTCCTCAAATCGAAAAAAGAAAAACGTGCTGGTAAAAGAAGTTCAAATATTTTGTAATGGAGGAGGTAGGGGTCATTATCTCCAAATGGATTATGTCTACCTTATGGCAGTTCAGCCTAAAAGTGTTGATGCCGAAATATGTTTTCCATCAGTCGGTTTTGTATTTAAAAACTGCAGGTCAAGCTTAGAAGACTCCGCTTTGAATGCTTCGCTGCTCTTATGAAAACATCATAAGTGTAATAATAACAACACCGGAAAAGAGGGGTGTGTGTTTTTAACCAGACTCACCTACCAACATGTATTTCGACCCGCTGACTCCGATTCTGAGATCCGTTTGACTCGTACACCCTCAAAATTTCTAGTAAATTGCGAAAAAAATGGCAAAAAATTCTCCATTCGTCATTTCTTTATAGAGTAGAATAAACATGTTTAGAGAAATTGTTTTTGTATATTTTTGTTTTATGTTTTTTTTTGTTTATCGTTACTTTCAAAAGTACCTGGTATTTAAATTATTATTTGTGATGTATACGTTCCTCAATCACATGGTTTTTTGAATACAATTAAAAAAATGTTTTACTTTAAAATTTGTCTGATTTAATAAATATCGCTAGCGTAGAGTGCAAAGTTGCTAAGTCCCAATTTAAAAATTGTACAGGAGAGGAAAAAACTTCGTATAGCCATTTTCTTCAAGTATTTCGCAAAACTTTGAATACAACATTTTGCCTGTTTAAAGCAAAGCAAAACTCCATACAATTCAGAGGGATTCGATCTTTATTAAAAGATTTCGAACTTTTTTGGCCTTATCGAATTTTCGGAGCTTTTTTTGCCCTTAGCAAATTTTCCTTTCATTGAATATAAACGAGAAAACATAAAACAAGGACCTTTACCCTTTTCGAAACGATGCAATATTAATTTATCTAGCCTCCTATATCAAAATATGATTTTTCCANCGCTAATGTAAACGAAACAGAGAGTTTTAAGGAAAAGTTAGATAATTTTTTAGATCAATCTACTCAAAACTTCCTCAAATCGAAAAAAGAAAAACGTGCTGGTAAAAGAAGTTCAAATATTTTGTAATGGAGGAGGTAGGGGTCATTATCTCCAAATGGATTATGTCTACCTTATGGCAGTTCAGCCTAAAAGTGTTGATGCCGAAATATGTTTTCCATCAGTCGGTTTTGTATTTAAAAACTGCAGGTCAAGCTTAGAAGACTCCGCTTTGAATGCTTCGCTGCTCTTATGAAAACATCATAAGTGTAATAATAACAACACCGGAAAAGAGGGGTGTGTGTTTTTAACCAGACTCACCTACCAACATGTATTTCGACCCGCTGACTCCGATTCTGAGATCCGTTTGACTCGTACACCCTCAAAATTTCTAGTAAATTGCGAAAAAAATGGCAAAAAATTCTCCATTCGTCATTTCTTTATAGAGTAGAATAAACATGTTTAGAGAAATTGTTTTTGTATATTTTTGTTTTATGTTTTTTTTTGTTTATCGTTACTTTCAAAAGTACCTGGTATTTAAATTATTATTTGTGATGTATACGTTCCTCAATCACATGGTTTTTTGAATACAATTAAAAAAATGTTTTACTTTAAAATTTGTCTGATTTAATAAATATCGCTAGCGTAGAGTGCAAAGTTGCTAAGTCCCAATTTAAAAATTGTACAGGAGAGGAAAAAACTTCGTATAGCCATTTTCTTCAAGTATTTCGCAAAACTTTGAATACAACATTTTGCCTGTTTAAAGCAAAGCAAAACTCCATACAATTCAGAGGGATTCGATCTTTATTAAAAGATTTCGAACTTTTTTGGCCTTATCGAATTTTCGGAGCTTTTTTTGCCCTTAGCAAATTTTCCTTTCATTGAATATAAACGAGAAAACATAAAACAAGGACCTTTACCCTTTTCGAAACGATGCAATATTAATTTATCTAGCCTCCTATATCAAAATATGATTTTTCCATAAAAGTGAAGTTAGCAGCTTTTCACTCTAAGCTAGCGATATATGAGTTTTACAATCAGTTTATCGTAAATTTTAAATAGTTTTATTTCATGGTATGTTTAAATGCTTTCAGATATTGAATTTTTACTTATATTCATAAAATTTATTACTCAATTTGAATCCCGGGATAAATCCCGGGATCCCTATTTTCCTGATATTTTGGCATCCCTAGTACATACTTACATATTCAATTCGGTCGCTAAAAATATTTTTTGGGAAGAATCTAGGGTCATACAAAGTTTTCGTCCGTGGCGAGCCCCAAAATGGAAAGTTTTTCATAATATTTTTACTTCTCATATTTAATTTGTGTGCATTATTGTAAAACCGAAAACCAAAAGGCATGCACCTAGCTGCTTGCTTCCCAGCCTCAGCTACTCGCATGCAATGGCGTATGAGTGACAATAATGTCAAACTGCCATACCCAAACAAAAGCGTCACCGTGTTCAGGCTGTCAAAAATTTCTCATGCCCAACGCTCAGCGGTTGGAAAATCCGATCGGGCGTCAGGAAGTGAAGTTGGCTGTAGAAAACGGTGAAACTGTCATTTTCGTATGTCACACAAACAAGGCCATGCTTGTTATTGGTGTTATTTCTGCATTTGACATAGCGCTGGCGCTTTTGTTTAGGTATAGCACTTCGGCGTTCACGCTAGGCGTCAGAAAACGCTCCGCCTAACGGGTTTGTTTAGGTATAACAGTAACACTTTCGCACGAGGCGATTTTTCAGGCCTTTTAACTAATCGCTTTCAACAAAGTTGGTCGCCAGCCAACTTTGAGCTCGTTCAACTTTTTTTCCTTGCAACCCTGTGTTTGTTTACATTCTGTATACATACTTTTTTTCTTTTTTACTTTTTTACTTTTATTTTATCTTTCAGCTTCGCTAAAAGCACTGCTACCAATGCTTGGCTTACCAAATTTACGCCAATTGATACAATTTTGCGATTTGAATTCATTCAATAATTTAAATAACAATTCGCGTTTCACTTTCAACTTCTCATTCAACTTCGCATTCAACTTTTGTTGCCTGTAAAATCGCCTCGTACGAATGCCCTATGACATCAACGTGTAATAATAACAATAATTTGGCGCTTACACTTTAACAGTGTTTGGCCGAGCTTCTCCAATTTATGGTGTGCGCTCTGATGTTATAACAGAAATGGAGGGACTTAAAATTTTAAGCCACCTCCGAACGGCAAATTGTTTTAGGAGAAGCTCTTTCAAGGCAGAAAGGAGGTTTACCATTGTCTGCCGCGAGGTTATCGTTGTAGAAAACTTTTTTAAATGTTGCTCGGATCAGGAGGCAGGGAGTAAAATATTTAATTTTAAGAGCGGTAATGTAGTTGGATGAGTAGAATTTATTACAATTTAGTGGGCTAAGGAGGTATTCTTGGTCTAAAGCATCCTAGAAGGATGATTCCAACTTGAAGTAAATCATATTTTCAATGATATGTTACACATCGAGTTAAAAAATAGTAAAGAAAAATTGTCGCCAAGGACGAAAATTTGTATGACCCCAAACTCTGCTACAAGTAAGCTTTCAAACTAGGGGATGATTGCAAACTTTTTTTGTATGGGGACCAACCCATTTTGTACATGCATACATATATTCTGCTATTCTTATGTATACTATTTTTCGAATTTGTTGTTGTAATTAATACCATTTAAGACATGCGTAGGTGTTTTGCGAAGGCGGTAAATTAAAATTATTAAAATACATACATAATATCGTTAGAATAGTATGCAAAGGGGGTAACTCACATCGTCGCTGAAATACAAAAAGCGTAACTAACTAAGTCCAAAATTCTTTTTTTGATTGAGTAAATATGATGCATTTCATCGAATTATAAGTACCCACATCGTTTTACGTAATAAAAAATAATTCCCTTTTTGATTGATTATGATGCATTTCATCGAATTATAAGTCCACACATCGTTTTACGCAATAAAACATTTTAGTTAGTTACGGCTTTTTTTCATTTCAGCGACGATATAATATACGCCCTTTGCATAACATACTAACGATATGTACTTGGTATACTTGATATACACCTGATCATAGCACCTTGAGCGAAAAGATAATGATCCTAAACTTGCATTACGTTGCAACCTATATACATATGTACATAGATACTAGGAATGTTAATCCCGTCATCCCAGCCTTTTTTAATGTCCCAAAAATTCCGGTATTCTTGGCAAATAATACCGGGACTTTCGGGATTTGTAATTTGCTTTGATGGCAATAATAGAAATTCCTTTTCTTGACCAGTATTGGCTATATTTATTTCAAATATAGTAAAGTTGCGTTTTTAGTTTTTCACTCTCTGTGAAATGTGCTTAGAGAATAAGTATGGGTATCAGATGAAAGAACAAAGTCTATAGAATTAAAGCAGATTAAATTTTTTGGTACATAAGGACGAGCATGTATTGAAAATGTCCTTTTAAAATTGTATTCTTGAAATATCGCAATATTTGTTTTTGGAAAAATTATATAGTAAGGACTTATATAAACTCGATAACATCCTCGAATTTCGTCCTTCTAACTTTATCAGCTTAAAAAATTACCTATTCGTCCTTGTGAATCTAGAAATTTTTTTTTTATTCTAAAGAAGTTTCTTCTTTCATTTGGTACCCATATTTTTATTCTACATTGCACTGAATTTTTTAAATAATTTTTTGAATTAATCATATCTTTAAAATCACAAAGTCCTTTAAAATAAATCCTGACATCAGAGACAAAAAACAAAAACGCCATTAAAAAAAAAAAATCCAAATTAATTAATTTTATAATAGGAGAGCTTCTCAAACAATATAGACGCAATTTTTTCTACTTAAGTTGTTGAAAAGTAATGAATATCCAAATCGAAACGACACCCCGAAAATCGCAGGATTGTAAAAAGCGAAAAAATTAATATCCCTAATACATACACACATATGTATTATGTGAAAAACAACCCGGTGGAACATGTAATGTATGGTAATCGAATCGAAAAAATAATCAGCCGTTTTCACATTCGAAAATGCATTATTTTTCGCACGGCGATGTCCTATGAAAAGTAGGATATTCAATTTTGCATTACCAGTAATGCAGGAATGAATGCGATTTAATATGAATTGTTTGCGACTTTTTGGATACATTATAATGCTGATTACAAATTAAACAGTAATAGAATTTAGAACTCGTAAGAAATACATACATTACATTATTTATCACTAGGGCTCGGAATCTCATGCACTCAAAAATCGAAAATATGCACGCAAAATTCAAAAATATGCGCTATACACAAGGAAAATGTGCAATTAATAATATTTTCCTAATATTTTGTTGCCGATGCAAACGTGTATTTTAACAAGAAATAACGAAAACAATTCACTTCCAAATACTATACATTATCACTAGACCAGTGGCAAACCTCTGCCACATATGTGGTAGATCTACCACATATTTTTTAAAATTTGGCTGTCTCCACATCTACCACACAAGGCTTAAAATCTACCACATTTTTACAGCCCGATTCCGTGTACTTGATAAATTGAAAATCTTTATAATTTGTAAATTTTTTATTATTTATCAAGAATTGGTATCAAGGCGATGTTACTAGATCAGCTGATTTTGTGTATGTGTTTCGCCGCACGGCTTCTGATGTCAAATTGAAAAATTTTGTTTGGATTTCTACACACACTCTTACAGATTTTGACAGTTTAAGCCGCCAAAGCAAAAACAAAATACATGTAAATTTTTGTTTTTGTACTCCTGCTATCACCTTATATTAATTCGCCTTGATTGGTATTCTAGCACAGAAATCAAAAGCTCTTTTCTTGATAAATTATGATGATTGAAAATGCTATTGACAAATTGAAATTTCATGTGAAATGTATAAATTTTCCGCCCAATTCTGTGTTTCTCTTCGCATTCTGTGTCAATATTTATAAAACAAAAAGCTCTACGATTTCCATATGAATGAAACTGATATCATTGTCACATATGAAAAATATGAATTTAAAAGCAAAAAGCTTTCGACTATAATTCCGTGTGTCTCACCTTCAAATGCCGGCACATGGAGTATTTAATAGTTAGAAACAAATTTATTAATATACAAAATTTATACATTTAACATGAAATTTCAATTTGTCAATAGCATTTTCAATCTAGAGAATTTATCAAAAGAGCTTTTGATTTCTGTGCTAGAATACCAATTCTTGATAAATAATAAAAAATTGACAAATTATAAAGATTTTCAATTTATCAAGTGCACAGAATCGGGCTGAAAATGTATCAAGAAAACACAGAATTGGGCGGTTAGACAGAACATTTGTTTACAATTTTCACATAACTCTAAAATTTCAACTCAATTCTAATACGATATACAAAAATTAATCAATAAATTTTTAAAAACGTACATTATAAATTTTGCTTTAAATATATGTGCCTTCACTTTTTAATATTTCAAAACTCCACATACTTATATTTGCTAAAGTATTATGCAATGGAAAAATAGTTTGGTGGATTTTTTTTGCATAAATAAATCTGTAGGATTTTTCTCAAATTAATGAAAATATTTTTTTCTTAATGATTATATTCTCTAACTAGAAAATTCATGTTATACTTGTTTTTGCATCAATTGCGTTAAAACTATTTTTTTTTTATCAAAAAAATTGTATGTGGAAAATTTTTCAAGAAAAAAATTAAAAAATATTTTTTTTCGTAGGGAATTTTGATGTGTGTATGTATGTGTGATTTTTATCGATAAAAACGTTTTAATTCGTATGCATGTTTACTTTGAGCAAGTTGTGAGCACTGGTTGGGGAAATCTTCGGTAGATTGGGCAAATCGCTAATTGGGCCCCTACTTATATTTGCTAAAGTATTATGCAATGGAAAAATAGTTTGGTGGATTTTTTTTGCATAAATAAATCTGTAGGATTTTTCTCAAATTAATGAAAATATTTTTTTCTTAATGATTATATTCTCTAACTAGAAAATTCATGTTATACTTGTTTTTGCATCAATTGCGTTAAAACTATTTTTTTTTTATCAAAAAAATTGTATGTGGAAAATTTTTCAAGAAAAAAATTAAAAAATATTTTTTTTCGTAGGGAATTTTGATGTGTGTATGTA
>NW_016158566.1:28429-29715 GCF_001687245.7 Rhagoletis zephyria | reverse complement strand
TGTGTGATTTTATCGATAAAAACGTTTTAATTGCGTATGCATGTTTACTTTGAGCAAGTTGTGAGCACTGGTTGGGGAAATCTTCGGTAGATTGGGCAAATCGCTAATTGGGCCCCAATAGTGCCAAAATTAGCGGCCAATTGGGAAAAACTTTTGGCTCTGATCGGGCAACCTCAAAAAATGTCCAGCAAGGAAATTTTGTCATAATGGGCAACAATTTTTGTGCCCTCAACTGGCACGAAAATCTGCTAGCATCATATAAGTGCATTTTCAGAAAAAAAAATCATAGCTCGAACTCGACGAATTTTAGCATATTACTACTCGTACTGAAAATAATTTATACTAATCCCTAATAGACAAAAAAGTTTGTGAGAAAAAAAAGATGTGGCAATTTGAAAAAAAATCAATTTGAAAAAAGAAACATTTTTTTGTTTATAAACAACAATTAATTATTAATAAACAATTACTGATGTTTAGTTCACTAGATCGATTCAGTAGATCAATATCTGCAATTTAAAAAAAAATCGTTAGAATCCTTGCTTTTTTGCGGCAGTTATAAACGATTTCATCAAAAGTTGCTATTAAGAGGGGAAAAAAGAAGCATTCGTACTCAAAAAGAAAAAAATTCATTATTCGAAAAATTCGAATTTCTGAGCAAAAAGAAAAAATACGTGTCTCCTTAAATTGTTCAAGGAACAATCCCTGTGAGTTTTATCGCAAACTTAAATTCACTTTCCCCCGGCCTGGGTGATTTGAGAAGGAATGAGCCATATACATATGTATATGTATTGTATGTTCCTTACGTTTCTATACATACATACTGTAAAAGTGTTAAGGCTGTTAACTTATCTATTAACGATTTAACTATAGTTTAAAATAGATAAGTTTACGGCCCTTAGGGCCGTTTTCTAATGTAAGCAGTAAAGTTGCCTTTACTAACAGGGCAGATAAATTGTTCCTCACTTTAAAGTGTTTTCGTTTTCTTACCTTGCCGGTAAAAATTAATTTGTTATTCCGTATAGTGAAACTTCACTACATTCGTCATAAAATTTCAAAGGTTGGCAATGCAACATAAGCAAATATAGAGCAAGAGCAACTGTTAGCAAAAACCAAAACCTTGGTTGAAATATCTAATATATCTGACTCATGAACCAAAACCAAATCAAAATATAAAGTTGGGTACAAATTTTAAAGGTTGCATCGGGTGAGCAACAGTTTATCGATTCGAGAAATTAATGCGCTGATGAGAAAACGAAAACTCGTATATCGAGACGATAAAGTGGCCG
>NW_016158566.1:11818-26783 GCF_001687245.7 Rhagoletis zephyria | reverse complement strand
AGAGACAGTCGCTTGCTATTTCAGCGACAATGTGAAATAATATTAACGATACATATGTTGAAAATTTGCGTTCATTCGCCTCAAAAAATTATATCAAAACACATTGAGCGCATGGAATGGAACAACAAAAGGGATTTGATGGCTTATGGTACCGACAGGGATGAGTAATTAATTGTGACTTTCTACAACTAGGAAAAGCCGAGTTCAGTTAACTAATAAAAAAAACTAATTACAGGGTATTCATTACAGGAGATCCTTTCCAAGAAGTCACCCGGGAACTACGCAAATCTGAGACTTTTATCGTCCGTGATTCCATAATACAAATTATTATAAAAAACGCGGTACATTTTTAACAAAATAACAAGATTTTAAATTGATTCTCCTGGCAGCCACGACTTTTCAAAACACAATTTTCTTCGAAATTTTCATTCCTAAAAAATAAAAATTTATTTACCATATTCACCTATTTACAACCTCGCTATAAGCGCACATTTTTAAAACCAGTAACAGAAGACAGGATTAAAAATGAATTACAAAAACTAAAATCTAAAAACGCTGGTGACGTAACAGGTTCTCCCAATTCTGAAACAACCAAAAGAATTGGTGCTCCAAATTGGAGCATAACAGTGGATAAACAACGATCTTGCCATGATGCTAGATTGTGAAGATGAAAGTCAGGAGGATACATCCGACATTTGCAGCCCCGATGCAATTCCCAAAAAGGAATTGTTGCACCGCAATAAAAAAAGAAATATAACTAAAAGTCCTCTCAACTGGTGCAGCGTCAATCGAAAATAATTTGAACAATTTGGTCAAGTTTCAAGTTTTTCAAGTTTGTCGCCTCGAACGAGTAGTTATTTAGTGGCGCAGGTTTGATTTACGACCCGTTAGGAAACAGGCTGTAATCCGAAAAGGCAGCAAAATTACTCTTTCTTAAATACAATGTTCCAAATTTTTTTATTTGAAGTACTAAATAAAAAAATATTAAAAAGTAATAACCTTTCCATTTTTTATGTACCTAAACCCCTAATATACCACCAAAATTATCGCTTAAAAATATATTCGCATTCGCATCCGCGGATGTTAGCTCTTAAACATCCGCATCCGCAATCGCATCCGCGGATATCTAAAATTCCACATTCGCAACATCCCTAGTACATACATATGTAAATGCATATGTGTGCACCTATCTATTAATATCGTTGAATTATTTTAATATCTATTGCAAAATTTTATACAGACAAGACTAAAAAGTAGAAAATGAATAATATAAAAAAAAAAACTTTTTAATATACAACGCTTTTATAAATGGACTAAAAAGTAGAAAATAATATTTCTCAGTCCCATAGAATTGGTTTTGATAACTTTTGATTTTGAAATTTTAGCAGAAGTCGTTATAAACAATTTATGAGATTGAAAATTAAAAGCGTTGTTGCAAATCTGGCAATCACAGATATTTTCATATTTGTGGGGCAAAAATAGAATTATGGACGGATTTAAATGAAAATTCGCTTTTTAGTAAAATTTAGGACGCTGAATTCAAAAGTGCAATTGGTTTTTGGATAACTTTCATGCTTTCATTGTAAATGCAGTTTGAAGTTGAAAATTTGGGTTCTTGTGGCTTTTACATAGGTATGTACATATAAATCGTTCTATTTCCAAAAGTGAGGTGTCAAATGACAGGGCTTGCCCTGTAGATGTGCAATAAAGTTTTTTTTAGTTTAGAGAAGGGTTGCCACCTGTTACAAGTTTTATTAAAATTATTTAATAAGTTAAATGAATTAGATATTACAATATGGGTACAATTGAACTAGTTTTGAAAATACTTTACCTCTAAATGACACATGTTTAAAAAACCAAATTCACTTTAATTAAGGGAATAAGGTAACTGAAATATGTATATCAATATGAGTGTCAGACAAATAAAAAAATTTGACTTATTTAGCAAGAAATAAGTGGAGAGTAAAAACATTCCTGATTTAATTTAAGAGTCCAGTAATTTAAAAGGAATGTAATCAGAACAAATCACTGATTGACAATGTATGTATTTGTAATAAAACAACAAATACGATGGCGTAATCCTATGGTTTGACTTAATTATTACTCGACTAATAAATTCGACTTTACAAACAGGTGGCAACCCTATTCGTAATATTTTTAAGCTAAACCCTTCTTAAACCTCTTTCGTCTGACTCCCTTATGGTGATACCTATCTATGTATTTCAATTACCTAATTTCTTTAATTCGAGTGGAATTTGATTTTTTAAACAGGTGGCAACTCTCTACATGTAGTTAATACACATTTCGATTGGTACCCATCCCTTAATAATTGATTAACTTATAAAAAAATTTAAATCTAATTTTTTAACAATCTAATTTTTTAACAATCTAATTTTTTAACAATCTAATTTTTTAACAGGTGGCAACTCTTTAAAATAGATAGACCTTCTATTGTATTTATTATATTTTTTTTTGGAACACAGCAGGGACACCCTGGGTTTAATTTTATTCCAAAATTTTAATTCCTGTAATTCTCTACTATCTATATGGAACCAAGAAACGTTAAACGTTTCAAATAACACATTTTTGACTTTTTTTTTTCTGTGAAGAGCTTACGCCTGTGTATGCTTTATTAAAATTCTTAATATAAAATCTGTCGACTTTAGTGACTTCCTGGCGGCATATAATTTATTTTTTAGGAAAATGTCTGTTTAATTCTTTTTAGTGGATAAATTGTCTTTACCAAAAATAAAATACCAGACAAGGTCACATTGCAGATAACGAATTTTTCGATTTATGCCCACTTAGGCGGCACTGCGCCTTCGCTCGATTTTCCAAAATGAGGTGTCAAATTAAAAGGCTTGGACTGTACTTGAAAAGAGTTATCAACTTTTTAAAAAATTATATTCAAATTATTAAAAAAAAAAAACAAATTATTACCAATTTGTTTCTTAGCTGAACTATAGTAGGGCTGCCACCTGTTTAAAAAATCATATTAGGTAAGGAAAATATGTATCACCATATGCAAGGTGACCGGCTTTTTTAACATTCCAGACGGACAAATTCTCCACATTGAAAGCACAAAAAAAAATTAGTATATTTATTTTAACACATAAATAACAAATAAATTGACAATTCAAAGTTTCTCTAAATACAAGTCAAACAAGTTAATAGTACACTGCGTTGCATAATTATAAGACCTCCACATATTAACAAGTTTTGACTATTTCTTTTTAAATTATTTAATTGTAATTGTATTACTTCCAAGATAAATTGCTTTTGTTCTTCGTCTTTTCGTCAAAGTTCGATTATAATTTTGTATCGACGCTATATCTCGTTCAGCAATATCATTACCATATTTAATACTCTTAATCGTCGCTAAGACAACCAACTTCAGGGTAATTTTTTAGACAATTTAATGCCCTACAAGAGCCTAGATAAAACATGTATCCCTTTTTATAACTTTATTTATTATCAAAAGTTATAACATTTTTAATGAAAACAAAAAATTTTACATGTTATTTACATAAAAAATTTTAAATGCCACCGAAACCTTTTAAAATATAAATAAAAAATTGTCCAAATGGCAGAATTTCCTTCTCAGTAAATAGGTATAAATTCGCTACGTTAGTTATTTTGGATCACCCTAATATATACTACTGCGTTTACTACTTCAACAGCAAAATAAAACATAGAACCATATTTTCCCATTTTAAAATCACGTTCTCCTCATGTTAAAGTTAAAACTCTGTTTTGCCATAAAATGCATTTTAAGCTGACTATGAAAGAGTTAGAATGGTGATTACTATAAAACACAATTTAAATCATTAAAAACTTTTTCTAACTTCTCTATGTATGACTACGGGCTAGGGATTGTTTATAATTAGGAAATAATAATATTCTTAACGATTTTTTTTTTAATTTCGTCACTGCTATAAAACTTGAAAATGAGGAGAAGGAGAACATTTTTGCTCAAAATGAGGGCAGAGAAGGACAATATTTTTGAGGAGGGCAATCCTCCTCAAAGGAGGACGGTTGGTCAGCTTACCATATGCGTACCACACACGGTGCAGCGAACAATGGTGGCGCCGTCAGTGGTACCGCTACTTTGGTTTTGCCGATTTTGACAGTTGTGGTAACTTGTAAATAAACCTTTGTTTACAAATCAACGGCATACAGAAATTTGAATTATAAGTGAAAAATCAGTTTAAATTGTGTTTATTTGCAATTTATGAGTGACTTTTGAGTTGAAGACTGCGTAAAAACTAATAAAATGAAGTGCCGTGTGTTGAATAGCGGCAGCCGTCGAGATGCAAGCTGCGTAAATGCAAGTGTAGCGCTGCGACGAATCGCTGCATTTTGTGTACATACATAGGGCGCGACAAAGCCGTTCCCGAAATGTTTCTTAATTATTATATTGACAGCATTTCATCACAATGATTTCGCTTCTGCTCCAAGCAGCCTTGTTAAGCAAGTTAACTAATCAATCCCGCTGAGATGCTGCCGCAGTTTGCTGCAGCAGCCTTAATTGCAAAGCAATGGGCTGCACTAAAACGTTCACTATTCTCTAATAGATTTGGTGAAAAATGCAATATTTTCGCATTTAGCAAAATTAAAACACGTTTTCGCTGTAAAGTGAATTGTTTTGGCAGTTTCAACTCGTTCCTCTTTTCGCTCTATTCTTTGTTTATTTGTGGTGCACAAATGTCAACGGCCAGGACGGCGCAATCTTGTATTCTATCATTCTTGGGTACCAAACGAAAGGGGTTTCAGAAAGTAGTAGTTTGAAAATATTTTAAAGAGGGTGGCCACCTGCTTGAAATGTCGAATTTAGTTTACTTATACACAAGTTATATGAAACATCAAAATGTGGATGTCAAACGAAGGAGTGTTAACAAATCCTTAGTTTGAATGCTAAGAAAATTTATGAAGTGTTAAAAGCGGGTTGCCACCTATTTATAAAGTTAAATTGAAATTATTTCAAACTTGTATTTCTGAACTGTACTTAGCGGGGTTGTCACATGTCTAAAAGTCAAATTACATTTAATTCGTCAGTTATTAACATATGTATCGCAATGTCAGGCGAAGGAAAGTTAACAAGGATTAAACTTGAAAATACTTTTGAAGAGGGCTGCCACCTGTTTGAAATATCTAACTCAATTACTTAATACAAAAAGTATATGAAATATAAAAATACCGTAGTCAAACGAAGGAATGTTAAGAAGTCTTTAGTTTGACCAATTGGTTGCGCCGTGTTTAAAAAGATACATTCAAATTATTCATTTATTTAGAAATTGGAATTAGTTTATCATTTCATTGAAATACGTGTGTATCACAATGTCAGACGAAAGAGATTTAAGAAGATTTTAGTTTGGCAATACTTTTGAAAGGGAATTTCAAAAATGAGAGGTCAAATTAAAGACCGTACCTGTAGATGTGTTGTAAAGTTTTTATTTATTTATTTTTTTTAACTAAGAACTTTTTTCATCGGTATAGGGTGATTTGAAATTTGATGAATCTAAAAACATGCACTACGCCAGACTGCACTTCACTGGCACTCGGATCTCTTATAACTCTGACTAGGTTAGGTTAAGTTAGGTAAGCGGGCTGCCTCCGCATATGGAGGCATACTTGGACTCGACTAAGCTGTCCGTTGTGATGCCCTTAGAGGGAGGAGGGAAAAAAAGTTCGCAGGGAGGGTAGGGGAAAGAGGCGGAAGCTATGGGAGAAAAAAAATACAATTAAAAAAAAAAATGACGACCCCTATGGCTTTTTGCCGGAGAAACGCTCCCTGCTCACAACGAAGCTCTTCAGTCGACTGATGTCCCCTTCCGAGAGCTCATCGGGAGTGTGAAAAAAGTGCGACCCAAGGTTCTCAAACCTTAGGCTCGTAAAGGCAGGGCACCAGAGCAGCAAATAAGCTTAATAGAAAAATAATCAGAAGCGGTCGAAAGGGAAGTCAAACACTCCCTCACCGTTTTCGAACCCACCGTCAGGGAGTAGAGTTGCCAGATTTTTTTATGCGCGAAATCAGTATGTTAGACTTTTTCATGCTAAAAAATCAGTACTTTTCAGTACATTTTTATTCAAAGCAAAATTATGAATGTAAGTAACAGAAAATACTTTAAAACGCCAGAGTTTTTGTTTTCAACAATATTTGGGTACATAAATAAAATATAGTCAATAAAAAATAAAAGTGTTATTCATTTTAACATGAGTGTACAAATCATTATACACAGGAGCCAATAAACAATTTTATATTTGTGACATTTTTGAATAGCAATAAAGAGATCATTCCCATTTTCAGTGTTTAAATATACAAAGAATTCTGCACATTTCATTTTAAAACTACTTTTAATTTGAGGTTCACCTTCAAAAATTTTAATTAGAAGCCGGTTTCTCTCTGCGCCAGGAAACAAACTTTATTCTTAAGATCCTCTCAGTTGCTTCGTTTGAGTGTGGTATTGAAAAAAAACCAAATTGAATATTTTTTCTTACTGTGCAAAAGTACCACTTTTTAAGTACTTCATCTATATTTCCTCATGTCTTAAGTAATTTTTCAACTACGCAAAAACTGTGAGAGACTAAGAATTCGCTAAAAAGAGTATCTAACTCTATGTCTTGTATGCAAAACTCTTTTGCAATGTCAGTAAATTGAAAAAGAAAAAGTAAGTTATAGGCAAAAGCCATTCGAATATTCAAATTTATTGTTATTAAACTGAAAGTTATTTTCGAGATAATTTAAGCTCCATCATAATATTATCGCACCTGGTACGTAACGACGATTGATCTTTTAGTTGTATTAATTTCTTGGGCATATCAAACATTATCTAAAACATGTCGACTATAATTAAATTATTTTCTTATTATTTTTTTAAAGTACAGTTTAAGGAAGTTCCAACGTTATGTAAAAACCTTAAGAAAATGCTAAAGTATTTTGTTTGAATTGAAAATTCAGTACAAATCAGTACAAATTTTTAAAAATCAGGACATTAGCGTACTGATTGAAGAAATGAATAAAATCAGTACAAGAGTTGAAAAATCAGTACTGTACTGATAAAATCAGTACGTCTGGCAACCGTATCAGGGAGCCCTGATGTTATACTAGAGAGCAACCAATAATTCAATTCTCATATAAAAATTTAAGATTATCGTTGATTTCTTCATAATCCGATGATCGGATTTAAACCAAATTAATATGGGACCACCTGTAAGGTAACTCCTTTCCTTAAAAAAAAGAAGTATAAAAATCGGTTAACGTGGCCTAAAAATATGCGGTAACATACATAAAAACAAGTAAGAGCAGCGCTGTCAGCACATTACTGCTTTTGAAAAAAATTTATATATTCACAGCATACATCGATAGAGGAGTTACGTACATATATAAAAAATCTTATCTAAACAATCAGAGGTATAGAAGATATACTTAATATCAGTGTACGAAAATAAACTATATTGTACGTTACTATTTCGTTTCGTTTATAACTTCAACAATTCGGTACAATACGAAAACAAAACGGCCGAGTTCACATTGGCGAGAGTACACTACAGTAGTTTAGTAGTTACAGACGAAACAACAAACGAAATGAATCGTGCAGAGAAAAATATATGTATGTATGTACATAAATGCAATAACTAAATACAAAACGAATGGCTGCAATGAATAAAAATAAATAAAAATGTTTTTTAATTCAATTGGATATGAAAATTTACAGAAAAAAATATTTTTCACGTAATTGAAACGTTTGCATACATATAAAACGTACCCTATGGTACAATTGTCACAAACGAAAAGCAAACGTTTCTCGTTGGTGAAAATGACAGTGAATCTTACAATTTGTTTCTGACTATGTACAAAACCACAAATGATATGATGATCGATGAGCAAATGGGAATTGTTTTGTACAGTTTATTTTCGTACTCTGCTTTATATAGCACATAAAGGAGATATATCGCAAAAACTGGTATCTGAACAATCATTATACAGCATAGATTTTTACGATTTTCTCAGTAGACTTTTTATTATTATTTATAAAATAGCTTACGAAATTTATCGGTTTTAGCTGTCCAAATAAAGTAGTTTCACAGTAAAACCCCATATCTGAACAATCAGTTGTATGGAGGCAATAAATAGGTTATAGGGACCCGATCTTTGTTCATTTTACTGTAAACTTTTTGTTGATAATGAGTGAAAATAGTGCGAAATTTAATGTTTNTTACAGACGAAACAACAAACGAAATGAATCGTGCAGAGAAAAATATATGTATGTATGTACATAAATGCAATAACTAAATACAAAACGAATGGCTGCAATGAATAAAAATAAATAAAAATGTTTTTTAATTCAATTGGATATGAAAATTTACAGAAAAAAATATTTTTCACGTAATTGAAACGTTTGCATACATATAAAACGTACCCTATGGTACAATTGTCACAAACGAAAAGCAAACGTTTCTCGTTGGTGAAAATGACAGTGAATCTTACAATTTGTTTCTGACTATGTACAAAACCACAAATGATATGATGATCGATGAGCAAATGGGAATTGTTTTGTACAGTTTATTTTCGTACTCTGCTTTATATAGCACATAAAGGAGATATATCGCAAAAACTGGTATCTGAACAATCATTATACAGCATAGATTTTTACGATTTTCTCAGTAGACTTTTTATTATTATTTATAAAATAGCTTACGAAATTTATCGGTTTTAGCTGTCCAAATAAAGTAGTTTCACAGTAAAACCCCATATCTGAACAATCAGTTGTATGGAGGCAATAAATAGGTTATAGGGACCCGATCTTTGTTCATTTTACTGTAAACTTTTTGTTGATAATGAGTGAAAATAGTGCGAAATTTAATGTTTTTAGCTGCATAAATGGAGAAGTTATAACAAAAAATCTCATATCTGAACAATCATTTATATGTAGGCTTTAGGTTATAGTAACCAAATCTTCACCATTTTCACTGTAAACATTCCTTTAATAATGGGTGGAAATAGTGCGAAATTGCATGTCTCCAGCTACATAAATGGAGGAGTTATAACGAAAATTCTTATATCTGAACAATCAGCTGTATGGGAGATATATGTTATAATGACACGATCTTTGTTATTACTACTGTAAGTATTCTGCTAATAATGAGTGAAAATAGTGCGAAATTTCATGTTTCTAGCTGCATATATGGAGAAGTTATAACAAAGAATCTCATATCTGAACAATCAGTTGTACGGACATGGCTAAATCGACTCAGCTTGACGTTCTGATCATTAAGTACACATTTTAACGGGTCTATCTCTTCTTATTCTAGTACTTACAAACATCAAAGTTATAATACCATTTCATGCTCATGAAAGGTATGAAAAAAATATTCCGACGAATTAATAACCTTTTCCTTTTTGTAAAGTCGGTTAAAAACAAATACACCAGCAAGCTTACAGCGTCAAATGATTTCAGGGTAAAATTGTCAAAGTTCCCAATAAACTTAAAGGTAACAATGAAACATCAAACAATTTCAGTCCTCACAGTAAAGCTAAAGGGGTTAGGCGATTTTAATCTTTGTACTTTACTGGATAGCCTCTTAAGCCTTAATTTATTACAAATCAATAATTTTGTTAACAAGTTGGATAGAATTCTTGTCCTCATATTTATTAGTGATAACATTAAGTGTAACATTGAAGCTTGCCACAATCCGATCACTCCATCTAATATGCATCATGTTCCTCTGCTACTAAAATTTGAATTTTATGTATTCCCGTCTTTCAATGCTGGTGACAAACCTAAGTTTAATTATGCAGCCTGCTATTATCCCAAGTTAAATAGATTACTGGGTGAATTAAATTGGGAAAGCTTACTCTCTTGCCCCGATGTAGCTAAATGCTTCGCTACTTTCAAATCTGTAATTTCTGATTTTTGTTTTAAATTCATTCCAATAATTAGAAAAAGACCCTATAAATTACCGTGGTATAATCGTGACTTGAAAAACCTGAAGAATCTTAGAAACAAATTTTATAATAAGTTTAAGGCCTCTGGAAGTCAGTTTTTCTTTGAAAAATATCAGGTCCATCTTAAAAAGTTTAACTGCTTGAATAAATTCCCCTACAGAAATTATGTCTTATTGAATCCAACATCAAAGAAGATCCGAAATCGTTCTGGCATTTTATTAAGTCTAAGAAGAACAACTCTAGAATTCCCTCAGCTGTATTTTTTGAAGATAAATGTGCCTCCACTCCAGCTGAAGTTGCAAATCTATTTGCTGCATTTTTTAGTTCTAATTTGATAGATGTTAACCCTACTGTGGATTCTAGTTTCTCTGCTAGTGTGAATTCTACTAATTTTGGCTCCCTTAGACTTTCGTTTGACGATATTGCTAATGGCATTTTATATTTGTCAGCTTCTGCAAAACAAGATATTGATGGGTTCTCTTCAAACTTTATAAAGAAGTGTCCTGCTTCGATCCTTTAAAAATTATTTTCAATAGGTCTCTAGCCTCCGGTATTTTTTATGATGAATTTAAATAGACTTCAACTACCCCTATTCTTTAAAGTAGCAGCAAAAGTGATGTCTGTAATTACAGACCCATTTCGAAACTTTCAACAATTTCCAAACTTTTTGACGTTATCGTCAAGGAGAAAATGTATTTCGCAACAAAAAGTCTAGTCTCACCCAATCAACATGGTTTCGTCCCCAACCGATCTACGGTTGCTAATCTAGGTGTCTTTAGTGAGTTTCCAAGTCGACTGCATTTCCACTGATCTTGCCAAAGCATTTGATAGAGTTTCGCACAGTTTGTTGGTCAGTAAGCTAGCCTCACCGGGTTTCCACTCAGTATTTTTGCAATGGCTCAAATCTTATTTGTCGGATAGGCGCTGTGTGGTCTCTGTTAATGGTTGTTCTTCGGAATCTTTCATTGCCTCATCGGGGGTTCTTCAAGGTAGTATTTAAGGTCCCTTACTCTTTGTATTATTTATAAATGATGTGCTTTTGTTTTTCATTTGCTAAATTTTTGCTGCATGCTGACGATTTAAAAATTTTTGCTGTGATCGAAAATTCGCATGATGTGCTTAGACTTCAGTCCGAGATTAATATTCTACACAGCTGGTGTCTCAGCTCCCGCCTTTCTCTGAATATTAAAAAATGTTTTAAAGTTACTTTTTCCAAAAGCCACAGTATTCTTTCGACGTCTTATGTAATCTCTCAAACTCAACTTCAAAAAGTTCAAGAAATCAAAAACCTTGGTGTAATTTTCAGCTCTAATTGGTCTTTTAACAGTCATATCAGTCACATCATTTCTAAATCTTACGCTGTACTTGGTTTTCTCAGGCGTCAGAGCTCAATGTTCTCTGACCCCTATACACTTAAATTGTTATACACATCTTTCGTTCGTTCTAAGTCAGAATATGCTTCTTTTATCTGGAGGCCATACCTCTGGAGGCCATAATCTTAACTTCAGCGAGCCTATTCCATCGTATAAGTCTCGTTTGCTATTAATAGACCTTAAATCTCTGGAAGCCAGAAGATCTTTGCTATCTCTAACTTTTACCTTTAACTTAATAAATGGTGTGATCGATTGCCCTACGCTCCTAGAGCAGGTCAACTTCAATGTTCATCTAAGGAATGTTCGCAATCCTCTGCCGTTTTATGGAGGAAATCGTAAAACGGAGTATGCCAGAAATGCTCCTATTTCAAGGGCTTTAAACAAATTCAACACGATCTCGAATTCTATCGAACTGGATTTTTCTCTTTCAAAAAGTTTATTTATTTTATCTTTGATCTCGAAACTGTAGAGTGCTTTATGTTTTACACGTATCGTCTAAGTAACTAAATTTTTATCTCTAGTCTGTAAGGAACGTCTGTTTCATATGACTGCAATAAATTACAATACAATACAAATAATTGCATATGGAATGGAATTAATGACTTGTATTTAAATGTAAAGGGTTACCTCTCCGAACTTTCTCGGTTCTTCACTGCAAGTAGTCTAACCCTCTACCTTACGAAATCCTCGGCAACCCTTTCTGCCACCTGGACGGAGGTCAGACTGCAGCTGGGTATTCACGTCGTTGTCGAACCAATTCCGACAGTGAATAACCAAAAAATTCTCGGAGTTATCTTCGACAGTCTGCCCTTCTTCTCGGCGCAGCACCTGGGGCAAAGACAAATAAACGTTGTTGGCAACATTCAAGGCAATTGACCGGCCGGTTCTTAATTATACTGCGCCCGTGTGGTCGCCGGACGAAACTAGAGACATGCCAGAACACGGTACTTCGGACCGCGACGGGATGCCTCCTGATATCGCCTCAACATCACCTTCATGACGAAGCCCAGATGCTTCCCATCAAGGAGCATAACACAATGCTCTGCAAGCAGTTCCTACTAGGGTTCCACTGACGTGGGCACCCGAACAGGCAACTGCTTGCAGAAGAGCCCTCGCCAAGGTACGTTAGGAGGCATCCGTACGAACTGACGGCTCATAAAACAACCTCTGGACCAAACTGCATACCGTCAGGCCCTAAACGACATCCACAGGGAGTCGGTCTTGAGTTATATTGACTCCAGATGAATGCCGTTTTGGGCACACAACCACCCGACGTGGGTGAAACAGAGCTTTGTCTGCCTCGAAAGACTCGGACCGCAATAGCCCAACTTCGCTCTGGTTACTGCAGCAGGCTAAACTCGTACCTGAGCAGAATGAACGCAGATGTGCTCGGCACGTCGAGAGTCGTCACATGGCTCACGCCACCTCTTCACATGCCCTCAAAACACCACCCAGCTAACGCCCCTCTTCTTATAGACAGACCCGCTGGAACTTGCACATTTCCTGGGCCTCCCTTTAGCTGAGCCTGACGACAACACTGATGGACAAGCCGCCGTAAGCGAGGTTTCGTAGCCGCTACAACAACAACAACAACGTTGATTAAGAAGAAGAGAAAAAGGCGCAATAAAA
The DNA here is from genome assembly GCF_001687245.7 of Rhagoletis zephyria. Taxonomy (NCBI): domain Eukaryota; kingdom Metazoa; phylum Arthropoda; class Insecta; order Diptera; family Tephritidae; genus Rhagoletis; species Rhagoletis zephyria. The sequence continues at coordinate 13,835 of NW_016158566.1, read as the reverse complement.
AATCAGGAATTGGTTACCATTACGGACAAGCAGCATAAGACGAAAGTTATTATGAGGTCTCGTCTTCTGTCCATAGCATTCGTAATATACACGGAGTCCTAGACCCCCAAGGATCGCCAAGTCGGAGATGTTCTTTCCTTTCTTTTATCATCGACTTGTAGGTTAAACTAACCTGAAGCGCCTTTTTTTCTTTTTATCCTACTTCCGCTCAGTCAGTAATAAGACTAAAAGATAGAGCATCTTCGACTTGGTAGTTCTTATTTTTGCGTTTTCCAACAAACAACATTTCCTCCACAGTTAGGATGGGGTGCACCGGTGGTCTAGCACACCCTGTAAGCTCAAATGTTTATATAAAATGGGCCGTATTAATAAAAACTAAGAAATTGCGGGAAAATTTTAGTAGACAGACGGCTAATTTTAGAAAAAGGGTGATGAGGGGGGTAGAATAGGATCACCTGATTTCAAAAATACCCCCCTTTTTTCTAGCAACCCTATAGTTCTTATATAATTTATTGTTAAAGTTTTCATATAAACGATGAACAAGATAGCAGAATAACATACAACTTGGTGCTACCAGACTGGAATTTTGAATAATAAAAGGGGATTTTTAATTCGGANCACCTTTTGCAGAGAACACCTTTCTGCGTAGGCGGCCTTCGGCCGCACTTAGGGATTATAACCCTCAGACAGTAGAATTCTCCTTTGTTTTGCAAAGAAAAGGAGCTGAACACCGTTTGCAAAGAACACCTTTCTGCGTAGGCGGCCTTCGGCCGCACTTAGGGATTATAACACTCAGGCAGTAGAATTCTACTTTCTGTTTTGCGAAGAAAAGGAGCTGAACACCTTTCTGCGTAGGCGGCCTTCGGCCGCACTTAGGGATTATAACCCTCAGACAGTAGAATTCTCCTTTCTGTTTTGCAAGAAAAGGAGCTGAACACCGTTTGCAAAGAACACCTTTCTGCGTAGGCGGCCTTCGGCCGCACTTAGGGATTATAACCACTCAGGCAGTAGAATTCTCCTTTCTGTTTTGCAAGAAAAGGAGCTGAACACCTTTTGCAGAGAACACCTTTCTACGTAGGCGGCCTTCGGCCGCACTTAGGGATTATAACCCTCAGGCAGTAGAATTCTTCTTTCTGTTTTGCGAAGAAAAGGAGCTGAACACCGTTTGCAGAGAACACCTTTCTACGTAGGCGGCCTTCGGCCGCACTTAGGGATTATAACCCTCAGGCAATAGAATTCTCCTTTCTGTTTTGCGAAGAAAAGGAGCTGAACAACTTTTGCAGAGAACACCTTTCTGCGTAGGCGGCCTTCGACCGAACTTAAAGCAAACAAATCGGGCGGGACCAACACCGCCTACGTCATGGGCAATATTTTTGCACAGGGGTTCGTGACCGGAACTCCTCATTGATAATAATACACGCCCAGAATAAAAGTAGCTGTAAATTTTCATTTTCTTTTGTATTCCTTTTTAAACATTGCCTTCTTTGTATGTATTGTTTTGTACAATATGGCAACACATGTTATGTGTCAGTTTGCAACCATGTGTTATTGTAAATATGGGTGCAATTCAATGTAATTTACAAGTCGATAAAAGTTGAATTAAAGTGATTTATATACAAGATAAAATAAAATAAGAATGTGTAAAGTATTAAGTACAGTGTTATGTGCATTTATATATATGAAAGTATGTGACAAATGCAGTTTTGGTTAAGGAAACCAAGTGGAAAGACTTAAAAAATTTTAACAACAAATAACATAAACAATGATATTGTTTATATTTTTTAGTTATACATGTTTTAGAGGATACCTCCCTTAACATCCTGACCAAGTTTCATTTGTTAATTCCTCCTGGTTTTCTTAAAACACAAGGTGCGGCTGACTACTAAAGCCCACCCCACAATCGTTCACATTCAACAATTGGAGTTAATTTTGACAGTTGTTTGATTTAAAATATTAATTAAAAAAATATATTCAAAATTAAGTTTGGTAATTCTCTAGGGTGGGGTAACAACCCCTA
>NW_016158566.1:0-11808 GCF_001687245.7 Rhagoletis zephyria | reverse complement strand
AAAGTGGAAACTGGTGATTTAGTGCATTTTTGACGTGGTAATTGCTCATAGAAAACAACGAAATTTAACAAAAGTTTTTTGTTCATAACTTTTAAATGGTTAATAATATTATCTCACCCCCTCCGGAATGTTATTAGGGGGGCCGAAACGCGTCGTTTGGTACCCCTCCCGACTTTTCCGCACCTTTTTTAGGGGTTGTTACCCCACCCTAGAGAATTACCTTAAGTTTTTGTGTTTCAATTCTTTTTATACGAACGTCTGCTTCATGATTATGGGTATGTTTATGCAGAAAACAAAGCCTAAAAATATGTGCTACTCAAGTATGACTAAAATAAATAAATTTGTATACATTTTATTTCTAGTTATGGGGTACATATTTTTAGGCTTCGTTTTCTGCATAAAAATCCGCAGTCTATTCATGATATTAATGCAAACGAGTTAAATGATTTGACTGGTTAAATTTACCAACAACAAATGCATGCGATTTATCTTGTTTATAAACACGTTTTGTTCATTTAACTGGTTCAAGCCCATTTAACATGGTGTTATTATAGTATTATATCTTTTACATGAATTTGACATTTCACAAATTTGTATTTCTTTCATTCAATACCCACATCAAGCACAGGGGTCTAAAACAAAGAAGGAACCAAATAAAACTTATTTTACTTTGCAGCTTTCTTAGGACCAGTTTTTCGGGGGAACGGTAGTGGTTTAAACTCAGATTAGTCAATCAAATGTCAACCAGCTGTTCAATTTAAACGCAGTTTACTTGATCTAAGTTTAAACTGGCACTGAAAAACTGGCCCTTATACCATGTTCTGACCGACATAGAAAACATGTTTTCGTTGCTAAAACTAGTTTTCGACCTAAAACTAGCTTTCGACCTAAAACAATTGTTTTCGTCCATGTAAAATCTGTCAAACGAAAACCAGTTTTCGATGAGAACTACTTGAAAACTCACGTTGCACTCGTTCCAATCGGTGTCTTCACTAGTTTTTTCGATTATTTATCGAAGTCGAAGTCATATTTTATCATTTTTAATACGCCATTTCGGATTTATTGTTAATTGGCTGGCCAAAGTAAAATAATAATGAAAGTAAGAGGTTGCTAATGAAAAGAAAATGTGGGAAAAGCATTTTGGTTTTGTTTTTGTGTAGCAAAACTGCAATGCGAGGATGTAAGAAATGTCAACGAAAATACTAACAGCCGGTGTGAACAGCCTTCAGCCCACAATTCCAAAACTCGTTTTCAAAGTGTTTTCGTTGTCGGTCAGAACATGGTATTAATGGAAATAAATACTTAAATTCTAAAGAAAAGTCGCTAATTCCGCTCAGGTGCTGTTCTCCAGTTTAATTTTTAGCCTAGCTCTTAAGATCCTATCAGACGTGACAATGCAATATATTTCGAAAAGGCTATCAAATTGCAAAGTTTCAGAAAGCAGTTGCGTGAGCAGTCACACCTTGCATGTAAAGTGTCTTTCGGAAGAGATTTTTTATTTCCCGAAAGGCGAATTGCAGATTGCTAGCGAAGCACGAAATCGATTTGCGCTCTCTGAATTGCAGTCACATCTTGCAACTTTTATTTCTGAAACTGATTTCCGAAATGTGACAGCAAGGTCTTCTGGTTGTTCATACATCGAAATAAAATGTGTCTTTCTCAATTTGACAGCGAATTGCGTGGAATATTGGAAGTATTGCCACGTCTGACACGTTCTTTATGTGTACAATTTCTGATTTACACCACACAATTTGATTTTATGGATATTTTTTAAATAATATGAACATTATTAAAATTTTTTGTCGTTTGTTTTTTTTTCAGAACAACCATACGCTGGTGATGTATGTATGGAATATTTTTAAATGCTAGATATCACATTTTGTTTTTACCACCTTCGCAATAACACCCTCACGTTTTGGTTCTTTATGTAGTTATGATACGCATGTGCATGTGTATGCATTCAAACGTACTCATTAAGTACATTGTATGTATAGTAGTTTCATATTATATTATTTGTAGTTAGAAATACTTAATAAACTTGTTCGTTTCTGCGTTGTTACTTACATACGACGTTTCTGCCCACTATTTAGGTTGACTTTGGCTGTGTGTACATAACACAAACTTACATTCACAGAGGACGATAAGAAAATTACTAACTTGAAGTGTCCATTTTAAATGCGTTAATTTTATCCTTCAGCTGTTGGCATAGAGTTAGACCAACGGTAAACAACACAAGCACGTCATTGAGCCAACCCACAGAGCACTCAGCCTGTGTGGCCTCCATTTTCATAATGCCCTGCACGTTTAACAATTGATAAATCGCTATTATGAGTTTATGGCATTGTAAAAAGAAAGATATTGCTTGATCTTCTGGAAGATTAGGTGTGAGCGATTTCTGGAATATATATATATATAAAATTACTGGCTATTAAATTTGTATTCATATTTATGTTTATAGCATAATTCTACATATATTCGGCTCACCATATTTCGCCCTTTCATAAGTTCGTCGATTGCTTTCTTCTTTGGTATTATGAGACTAGTGCGACCTCGCTGAAGAGCACCTATCAATTCACCTATGATTTGCAGCACCTCCTCACGAGATCTGGGGAAATATTTAATGAAAAATCATAGAATAATAAGCATTACCGTGCTAGGCATCTAAACAAAAATAGCATAACATTTTATTTAATTAAATTTACATGATGCAATTTGGTTTTTGTTATTTAATGGCCTTATAACAAATATAATCAACAGTTTTTATTGAGCTTGAGGCCGTTTTTAATGAAAAACGTGTGAGCTTCTGTCGTAACTACAGGAGGGCCGCCAACTATATATGTAGCTATGACGGGCCGTACAGGGTATAAAAGTGTGGCAAAAACTGCCGAATAAAAAAATATAAGTGCCAAATAGGTGCCATTATTTTTAATCGAAAGGAGATTACTTCTTTCTATCCAATTTAGCAATAAGTAAGAACGTCATTTCTTAAACAAAATCGCAATACCAAAATAAATTGTGTTGTATAAAAACATTAGAAACTAAAAAGTTTGTGCGAAATTGAAAAGTTAGGTGGTATTTGAAGTAAAAAAAATGGCACAGTTTGAGCCAGGTTGGCAGTCCTGCCTGCAAATGACCGGCACTTTCGTCGCCGCTACCCCGCCCTTGCGAAACCGAGTTGTATAGTACTTTACAATTATTTTCTCCAGTGTTTGAAAGATCTCAACTGTGTTGGCGTAAGCAATCGTCGAAGTTCGTTAAGAAAACATGGTGTTTTCACCACATAACACAGTGATTTTTGATACCCATAATTTAAAAAATTTGTATATTCACATGATGTGATGCAGTGGTTCTTCTTTCGAGCCCAGTTTCCGACCAACATCAAAAAATAAAAAACAAACAAGTTCTTTCTAGTAGCGGTCACCCCTAGGCAGGCTATGGCATACCTCCGAATGTATTCTGCCATTAAAAACAGCTTTTCATAAAAATACAAACCACGTTCGGAGTCGGCGTAAAACTTAAGGTGAAGACATCAGGGCGCACGCCAAAAATCGGAGAAGAAGCTCTGCCAAGCACGAACGTATTGTGTAAACGCTAATCTATTATTATATTCATAAGAATCAGGCTCACAGAGGTTTTTGAGGTCGCTGAATTTGAATCTGAAGTCAAAATAACAAAAAAAAAACAAATGGCCGATCCAATAAGGGCTAGCCCAGCGCTTGCCCACATCCCGAAGTGGAGCAAAGGGCTCGGGTTATATTTATCTCGAAGATAGGAAAAGAGAGACTACTCTCTCGCCAAGTCCTTCAGACCGATAAGTCTAACCTCCTTTCTGCTAACAGTACTCTGTACCTTCATCGACAGCTCTCACGTTGGTGTTGTGGTTGTGCAGGAAAGTGTCCGCAAATGCATAGCTATGCTACTTAACAAAAGTATGTATAGCTGAAACGGACATCGGGTATAGCGTGGTACAGCTACAAACTACAAAAGGTTGCCCGCAGAGAGGAGTTTTATCCCCTCTCTGGAGCTTAGTTATGGACGCACTCTTAAGAGATTTTCACTGACATTGGCATCCGCTGAATAAAACCACAAAATCGATATTTTTGTATAATGGGCACGAAATGGGGACCACATATAAAATGCGGCCGCTGATATGTAAACCAAAAAAAAAAATTTTTTTAATTATCTCAACTATGTAGTTCATATTGAAAATACACCATTTGTGCTATAGTTAATGTTCTATTGCGGACCGAGCATCCTGGAGCACAGGAAACCCCTACACCAAACCCGGAGCTGAAGTTTGGTACACTGACGGATCAAAACTTGAAGATGGAAAAACTGGAGCTGGTATATTGGGGCCGAATTTTAAAAGATCGATACCAATGGGCAGCTACCCCACCATTTTTCAAGCAGAGATTCATGCGATCGATATCTGTGGCAGAGAATGCCTCAGAAGAGGCACATCCTCTAAAAACATCTGCATTATGTCGGACAGTCAGGCTGCCTTGCTAGCACTGAGGTCCCACATAATAACATCCAAACTAGTGTACGACTGCCTCAACACCCTAAACGGTCTTGGAAGCAAGAACACAGTATTACTGGGCTGGGTGCCGGGGCACGAGGGCCATGACGGCAATGAACAGGCGGACCGCCTAGCAAAACACGGAGCTACCACACTATTCTATGGCCCGGAACCCTTCTGCGGGCTCACCAAAGCCCACTTAAGGGAGGTCATAAACAAGTGGGTCGACAAAAAATTCGAAAGGCACTGGAATGAATGTCCGGGGCAAAGACAAGCTAAGCGGTTCATCTGTCCATCACAAGAAGCTTCAAAAAAGCTCATAAATCTAGGCAGGGAGGACCTTCGAACTCTCACTGGGTACTACACGGGACATTGTTCCCTGCGTTATCACCTCAGTAAAATGAATCTTTCAGACACGAGCGTCTGTCGCTTCTGTGAGATGGACGAAGAAACGCCAGAACACATCCTTTGTGAATGTGTTGCTCTCGCTAGACGCAGACTCGCTCACCTAGGCGGTACAACACTTAATCCATTCGAAATATGGAACAAAAAGCCCACCGAAGTGCTAGCTTATATTAAAAGCCTTCATATATAGGGTAAAAGGCCACGCACAATAGACCACCTTAGAGGTCGCAGTGCTCAAGGCTCATAATAATAATAATAATAATATAGTTAATGTTCTAGTAAAGGACGAGAATAATTCTCATGAGGAAACACTTCGCTGTCATTGTCATAGTCTACGATGTGAGTAAATATCCATTCTCATAAAAGCGAGTGCCTATACTCACGAGAATTATTCTCATCGTACACAAGGACGTCTATTCTGAGTGCCGACTGGTAGTGGATAAACGACTATTATTCGATTATCGCTTTTCCATGGTATTGTGATCGTCGTTGTCTCGTTCAATAAGTCAGTGTGAATAAATTATAATATATAATAATATATATATGTTATAATATATATATATTATAATAACTATATATATATTATAAATTATATCACCCTTCTACAAATAAACGGTTGAAGAAGGATGAGCGACTAAAAACTATTCATAGTCGCTTATTCAACGAGAAGTCCACATTCACAATACCATGGAAAAGCGATAATCGAATGATAGTCGTTTATCTGATACTAGTCGACACTCGCAATAGGGGTATTATATTATTTATATGTACATATATACATATATTTTAAACGGCCTTATTTTAATGGTGAGGAGATCGGTTTAAAAACAGCATAACTATATGTAGAAGGAATGGGAAATTGCATTTAGGTGGCAATTTTGATTTATAAGGTGCTTAATGATTATTACTATACGTTCTTTATATGAATGTGTTGCTCAGTTTTGTACTTACTTGAAAGCATAACTACCTCCAACGTTATCAATATGAGTAATGGCTTGTTGTAGATGATTTGCTGCATCTTGTACTTGTTGCAATTTCCACGGTGCATCAGGCGTGATGGAGGTACGTTGTACTTGGCTTGAAGCGCGTTTAAGCTTGTAACTAATGTCCTAAAAGTATAGGATTTAAGTTACATATTTAACTTCAAATTTTTGTAATAACTACAGCTTGGGTGATGCTATCGCCGGTGAGAGTAACGGAACACTTAAGCTGATCCTGCGCTGCCATCAACACAAACTTTTCAGTTCGCTTACCCTCATTGTCATGAAAGCATGGCACCGGAAATCGACGTGCACATTCCTAAAAGAAATGTAAAGCAAATGCATGTACATATGTAGATATGTAATAATTCAAGCTTGAAAATAATGCATACCACTAATATTTCGCGCAGCTTCCTAAATATTGCGTGAACTTCATCTCGCATAACCCATTCAAATTCGATTTGCTGCAAGTGAATTAAAAATATAAATAAATGATTCCGTAAAAGCAAGCCGAATTTGTTTTTAAATACAGTAGGATCATGCTAGGATTTATTATATGTATGTACGTATATACATATGGGTGGCAAATGTCTTTAATCCTTGTCTAGTCCTTACTAAACGTTCACGAGGGACTCATTGCGATTTAGCAGGGATTAGACAAGGATTACATACATGTGCCACTGAAGTAGTAAGGTTTTTTAGTTTTGAGTTTTGTAGTTATTGCAGAGGTCCATGGATATGCACTATTGAGTTAAATACCATTCCACCGGTGGACATGGTTAACTTTGATACAATACCAATTAGGGCACACTAATTTACACATTAACAAAAAGGCACTAAATGAAATACATATATGGACGCTACTAATACACTTCTTGAATTATTTTCTTCAGTCCTTGTATAGCGTTTTATTTTACTTTATTGATTATTTTTCCTACAATGCGAAAATTGTTCCATTAACCAANAAGAGTCAAATGAGTTAGTTGAATGAGCTGACTCCTTAAAGTGAGTTGGAGTCATTGAGTCAACTCCTATAAATTTGCTGAGTTACCCACCCTTAGTATAGGTGACGTTTGGCCATTGTTGCCAGAACNATATATATATATTATAAATTATATCACCCTTCTACAAATAAACGGTTGAAGAAGGATGAGCGACTAAAAACTATTCATAGTCGCTTATTCAACGAGAAGTCCACATTCACAATACCATGGAAAAGCGATAATCGAATGATAGTCGTTTATCTGATACTAGTCGACACTCGCAATAGGGGTATTATATTATTTATATGTACATATATACATATATTTTAAACGGCCTTATTTTAATGGTGAGGAGATCGGTTTAAAAACAGCATAACTATATGTAGAAGGAATGGGAAATTGCATTTAGGTGGCAATTTTGATTTATAAGGTGCTTAATGATTATTACTATACGTTCTTTATATGAATGTGTTGCTCAGTTTTGTACTTACTTGAAAGCATAACTACCTCCAACGTTATCAATATGAGTAATGGCTTGTTGTAGATGATTTGCTGCATCTTGTACTTGTTGCAATTTCCACGGTGCATCAGGCGTGATGGAGGTACGTTGTACTTGGCTTGAAGCGCGTTTAAGCTTGTAACTAATGTCCTAAAAGTATAGGATTTAAGTTACATATTTAACTTCAAATTTTTGTAATAACTACAGCTTGGGTGATGCTATCGCCGGTGAGAGTAACGGAACACTTAAGCTGATCCTGCGCTGCCATCAACACAAACTTTTCAGTTCGCTTACCCTCATTGTCATGAAAGCATGGCACCGGAAATCGACGTGCACATTCCTAAAAGAAATGTAAAGCAAATGCATGTACATATGTAGATATGTAATAATTCAAGCTTGAAAATAATGCATACCACTAATATTTCGCGCAGCTTCCTAAATATTGCGTGAACTTCATCTCGCATAACCCATTCAAATTCGATTTGCTGCAAGTGAATTAAAAATATAAATAAATGATTCCGTAAAAGCAAGCCGAATTTGTTTTTAAATACAGTAGGATCATGCTAGGATTTATTATATGTATGTACGTATATACATATGGGTGGCAAATGTCTTTAATCCTTGTCTAGTCCTTACTAAACGTTCACGAGGGACTCATTGCGATTTAGCAGGGATTAGACAAGGATTACATACATGTGCCACTGAAGTAGTAAGGTTTTTTAGTTTTGAGTTTTGTAGTTATTGCAGAGGTCCATGGATATGCACTATTGAGTTAAATACCATTCCACCGGTGGACATGGTTAACTTTGATACAATACCAATTAGGGCACACTAATTTACACATTAACAAAAAGGCACTAAATGAAATACATATATGGACGCTACTAATACACTTCTTGAATTATTTTCTTCAGTCCTTGTATAGCGTTTTATTTTACTTTATTGATTATTTTTCCTACAATGCGAAAATTGTTCCATTAACCAAGTATGTACAACTTCGTTAGGCACACATATTATTAGCTATGCTCGTTAGCATATTTGTTGGTCATTGTACTTACGAATATTTCATATGAAATCATTAAAAAAAATTTAATATAATTTTTAATTATTAACTTACGAGATTTTTAATTTCTTCGACTTCGGTGTCTTCCATTGTTTATGTATAGGTGACGTTTGGCCATTGTTGCCAGAAAAATATTACCAAATCCCTCAAAAACAAATGCAGAATCCCCAAAATCCGTACAAATAACTCGGAATTTTCTTATTACAGATNTATTAACTTACGAGATTTTTAATTTCTTCGACTTCGGTGTCTTCCATTGTATATGTANAATGCAGTTGGGCTCCAAATCTCAAAAAAAAAAAGATATATATATTGGTATCGATAGAGATGATTGAGCTGAGTATAACGGTATACTTCTTTTTTTGGCAAACAACAAGAACAAAAAATATCAAAGGTAAAAGTTCAAAATAAGCAATTTTTGAGATCCATATTTCTTAAAAACGAATGGATGGATCTTGAAAATTTTGATCTCATATAATAGGAAATTTGATTCCCTTTAATTTGGTTTCTACGTTCTTTGATATAACTGTTTTTAATTGGGAAACTTATATGAACCTGAAGAAACTTTGGTAAAAGTGCACTTTAGCGAAGGTAGGTCAAAATGGACGGAAAAAATTGGAGAGGGGTATCAATCGACGCGTCTTAACGCCAATAATAACAATCCGAGACAGGAAATTAAGATTTTTAATTAATTGAAAAGTTATTTGCAAAAAACACTTTCCGCACTATGTTTCGATGAATTTCACACAAATGAAAGGAAGAAGTGAACTTAATTTAACACGTATTTATTAGTTTTTATACATTTGTGATGTTTTAAGTGTACACTTTCGCGAAATTCTGTATTTAATAGCAATATTCCAATGATGAAAATCCGCACAACAATCTTGGGTAGTTAATATAAATAACATGGAGAAAAACTAGTGTTGCCCTCTATTAAAAATAAAATGGAACTAAATTGCAGCTGCCACTCTATTAAAAATGTTTTTGTGCATCGAACACCTTTCTGCGTAGGCGACCTTCGGCCGCGCTTAGGGATTATAACCCTCAGGCAGTAGAATTCTCCTTTCTGTGTTCCAAAGAAGGGGGCTGAACACCTTTTGCAGAGAACACCTTTCTGCGTAGGCGGAAAGTGCAAGTGTTTTTTGCAAATAACTTTTCAATGAATTAAAAATCTAAATTTCCTGTCTCGGATTGTTATTACTGGCGTTAAGACGCGTCGATTGATACCACTCTCGAACTTTTTCCGTCCAACGAAGAGAACGGAGAAAACCGCGAAATTGTTGAACGCATGAAAAATCATTTTTATTATGCAAATTCTTCTATAAATCATGCCGTTGTGTTAAATTATTCTTTATCTTTTGTGTACACACGTTGTCACAAGTGAAAATGAAGAAAGTTGCAGTAAAAAGCCACCACCAAATTGTAAACAACGAAGAAATGTAAACAAACTCAACTTTTCAACTTTTCCTAAATGCGATTCTAACGGGCTAGTCTCCGGCCCGCGTGATCTTGTCTTTTTGGTTCATGGTACAAGCTCGAGTATTTATAGGAATCACAAATGTCAATGCAATACACAGGGTTGTAGAGCTTCATTAAATACAGAGTTGCAAAACAACGTAAAATTGAATTACAGGGTTGTTACATGAAATGCATATACAGAGTTGCATTACAAAATATAAATACATGTTTACACAAATAAACTATTAATGAAAGAGGGCCGCTTCAGTCTCCCCCTAGGAAGCTGAAGTCGTCCCGATGAAGCATCCTATGTGGTCTTTCGGGGTCGTCCTCTATGCCGTATTATGTTAATGGGACCTTCGTATTCGTCACTGGAATTACGATATGGTACTAGTGAAGATGCATGATATGTGCCCAAAGGATGTTGCAGGTTGTCCTCGTGAGTAATCACGTAGGAAGTACAACCCTGTCTACCGATGATAACGTAAGGCCCGTCTCGTCGTGGTGCGAATTTGGACGTTACACCCTTGGTGGTATTGCTTAGGACATGTGTGGTGACCAGAACCTTAGAGCCATTTTCCAAATCTTCCTGATCACGCCGTCGTAGGTTAGAAGCACGCTTGTTAGCATCTTGCTGCTTCTGTTCACATTCACGAGCAGCTTGGAACACTTCAGTGAGCGTGGCTAAGTATGGTGTGATTTCGGCAACAAAGTTCTCCGACTGAATGATTGACCTTAAATCATGCTGGACATCGTCTATAGCTCTTGGTTCACGCCCGAATGCAAGAAACGCTGCAGAATACCCAGTGTTTTGACAGCGAGTGGTATTCATAGCGAATCGTATGGCTGGGAGCTTTTCTGCCCAAGTGCGATGCTGCTTACCGACCAATATCGCCAACTGCGCCTTCATGTCTCGATTCTTTCCCTCCACCGGATTCGCCTGGGGATGATATACCGGTGTGAACACCTGACTTATTTCAAGGCAGAATGCAACATTCTGGATCACTGCGGATACAAACTGCACTCCATTGTCGCTGATAATTCGTCTTGGGACTCCGTATCGCAGGAATACCTCATCTATCAGAGTTTTCGCACAATTTTCCGCAGTAGCCTCCATTAACGCGAAGAGCTCCACCCATCGACTTGCTACGTCCTCAACAATATATATCCACTGCATCCCATTGGCATCTGGTGGCAGTGGCCCAAACAGATCGATGACTAAGCTGACCTTCACGTATATCCTTGGCTCCTCGTCGCGTTTGCTTCATGCAACCAGTCGTCAATTCGCGGCAGCGGGTACCGATCTGGTTTGGTTATAGCATTCAGCTCTCTATAGTCGACGCAAATCCGTATGCCGCCTGACTTCTTTGGTACTATTACTACGGGAGCTGCCCATGGTGATTCGCATTCCACGATAACTCCAGTATTGAGCATTTTATCGAGCTCTGACTTCAACAGATCTTTACGTTGTGGTGATAGGCGGTATGGCGGCAAGGCAATTGGAGGATGCCCGCCCGTGTCGATGTGATGTGTAGCATACGGTTTGCAGACGTCGGCTCTTTAAAGAAGTCAGCATGCGTGAGTAGCAATGCTTCAAGTTCCATCTTCTGTTTCATCGTCAGCTCGTAACCAGCTCACTGTGGTGACAAACTTACTTCGAAGGAGTACAGTGGGAAGAAATTTTCATCACAAAATTTCTCGTAATCGGTATTGCTGGATTTGGTTCGCATTGGGGGTCCAAACAACCGAGAAGACTTCTCGGGTGTCCTTTCGCCAACCGAAGGGTCTATTTTTCCTGGAGGCTATTAGCAACGCTGGCGAAATTCGGAACAAATCGGCGGTAGTAGGTGCATAGCCCAAGAAAACAAATTCTTCTATAAATCATGCCGTTGTGTTAAATT
>NW_016158565.1:105770-123549 GCF_001687245.7 Rhagoletis zephyria | reverse complement strand
TTTATTATTTTTTTATAAAAGCCTAGCTGGCTATACACATTAAATAAACAAAAGACAAATAGCCAAAACTGGTCAAAATATCGCACGCCTATTATTTTGTTGACAACTGTAAATACGTTAGATATAAGATTTTTTTTTTCGTGGTGGACCTTCCGATGGAAACACCCATATGCAATTAACTTTTTCACGTGAAACAGGAATCAGATACTATGCTTAAGAACAAAGATTTTTAAATCGACTAAAACATAATAAGAAAATTTGAAGGATTTTAGATAATGGGTATGGTAGCACGAAATGTCACAATCTGCTTAATTGTCAGGTTGTTAATATGGCGACGAAAAAGTGACAATGGAACTACCTTGTTTTTTGTATCATGCATCTATACATCTATACATATACATATATAAAAATGTTGTGTTCGTATGTCACGGTCGTCAAAACTCGAGAACGGCTGAACCGATTTGAATAACTCTTTTTTTGTATTGTTCGGTATAATACCAGAGCCAATGATATCGCAAAAAATTTGAGGGTCGCCACCTATTTGAAAACTGTTAAACCCAATTATATTGATAAAATAAATAAATTATTACAATATGGGTATCAAGTTAAAGAAGTTTAAGAAAGATATATTTTTGACGAGGGTTGCCACCTATTTGAAACTTTTAACTCACTCAAATTGATCAAATAAATGAAATATTGCCATGTAGGTGTCAAACTAAAAAGTCTTAAGAAGGCTTACAGCCGAAAATATGTTTGAAGAGGGTTGCCACCTGTTTGAAAATTTAACTAAAGTACATCGATAAAATAAATGAAATATTACAACATGGGTATCAAATTAAAGAGGTTTAAGAAAGATAAGAATGGCTTACAGCCAAAAATATGTTTGAAGAGGTTTGACACCTGTTTGAAAATTGAACTAAAGTACATCGATAAAATAAATGAAATATTACAACATGGGTATCAAATTAAAGAGGTTTAAGAAAGATAACTGTTGGAAATATTTTTGAGAAGGGTTTCCACTAATTTTAAAATTTTAACTCAGATAAATTGATAAAGTAAACTAACTAGTAAAACTAAAGAGTTTTAAGAAGGCTTACAGTCGAAAATATTTTAAAGGAGGGTTGCCACCTGTTAAAAAGTTTAGCGCAATTTAAATGATAAACTAAATGATATATTACAATATAGATATTAAATTTAAGAGGTTTAAGAAAGATAACTGCTGCAAATATTTTTGAGTTAAATTGCTACAGCTTTGAAAATTTAAACTCTGTTATTTTGATAAAATAAATGAAATACGGTAATTTGGGTATCAAACTTTAGATTTTTAAGAAGGCTTACAGACGAAAATATGTTTTAGGAGGGTTGCCACCTGTTTGAAAATTTAACTCAATTTAATTGATATAGGTACCAAGTTAAAGAGGTGTAAGAAAGAAGACTTTTGGAAATACCTTTGAGGAGGGCTGCCACCTATTTGAAAACTTTGACTCAGTTAAATTGATTAAACAAATGAAATATTGCAATGTGGGTATCAAACTTAAGAGTTCTTCAAAGACTTATAGTCGAAAATATGTTTGAGGAGGGTGGCCACCTGTTTGAAAATTTAACTCAATTTAATTGATATAGGTACCAAGTTAAAGAGGTGTAAGAAAGAAGACTTTTGGAAATACCTTTGAGGAGGGCTGCCACCTATTTGAAAACTTTGACTCAGTTAAATTGATTAAACAAATGAAATATTGCAATGTGGGTATCAAACTTAAGAGTTCTTCAAAGACTTATAGTCGAAAATATGTTTGAGGAGGGTGGCCACCTGTTTGAAAATTTGACTCAATTAAATTGGTAAAATAAATGAAATGTTACAATATCGGTACAAAACTAAAGGCATTTGAGAAATCTTGATTTAGAACCATTTTCAGTAGGAGTACGCCCTATCTAAAAGTAAAGACTGCCAATATTGGAACTAAATGAGATATTACATAATTGGTTCTAAACGAAACATTTTAGGGAAAGCTTAACTAGATAACTTTTTTTTAATGTTTCCACTTATCCAAAAGCTGAACAATTTAAATGAAGAAAGAATTTACAAAATCGTATCAAACGAAGTGATCATAATATCAACGAAAAGTTGAGATACAAACTTCGTAATGAAAAAAAACATATATAAAAAACTACTGATACAAATGAAAAAAATAATAAAAACCGTAACGAACAGATAAAAGTATCCCATGAAAGCTGTTTAAAAAGTCCTTAATGAAAACTTAAAATTGTTGTCACCATTCCCTCACACTATAAAACTGTTAACTTTTAATCATAAATAACTTCATTTGGGGTCGCCATAGCCTACTACGTATATTGCGAGTAGAAATAATGTGCCTGCTTGAGCGTTGAGTTTTTCCGACTTTAAAATATCAAGAATCTACCTTAGTTTAATACACATCTACCTAACAATACCCACATTTTCCAGAATTTTTTTTTGCTAAATTAGATGAGCTGATTCAAGTTTTTATGATGCCATGATGCAAATATTAAGATAATAAGAGCTGCAGAACTGAACCACTCACGAACAATTTTTTACAAGGGCGTGTAAATTCTGGCGTATGCCGTTGACATCGACATTATCGGTTATAAAAACCTCGAACTCTGTCCTGCCTTTTCCAAGTTGGATAACGCAGCAAAGTAATTGGGTCTGGTGATCAACGAGGACAAGACGAAGTATCTCCTGTCATCAAACAAAGAGTCAGAGCATTCGCGCCTTGGCACCCACGTCACTTTTGCCAGTTGTAATTTCGAGAAATTAGACAATTACGTTTAGTTAGGAACCGGCATAACACCGATAATAATGTCGGCATCGAAATCCAACGCAGAACTACTCTAACGAGCAAGTGCTACTTTGGACTGATTAGGCAATTCGGAAGTAAAGATCGCTCCAGAATTACAAAAACCACACTCTATAAGTCACTCATCATGCCCATGCTGGTATATGGGGCGGAAATCATCTGATGGGGCGACTCTTGGAATATTCGAGAGAACGATGTTACGGATGATTTACAGGCGTTGGCGACGGTGTGTAACGCAGACGATGGAACGATGAGCTGTATGATATTTACAGCAGCTCCGCTGGCTTGACCATGTCTTTCGAATGGGAACCGATGTTCCAGGTCTAAAAGTATTCGACTCGCAATCCGCTGGTGGTAGCAGAGGAAGAGGGAGGCGTCCACTGGAATGAAGGGACCAAGTGGATATGGACTTGGCTTCATGTGGCATTTCCGATTGGCGTAAGTTGGCACAGAGAGAAACGACTGGCGTACTTTGTCGAACTCGGTCGAAATCGCTTATGCGGTCACAGCGCCAAATAAGCAGATGCAAATGATAAATGACGCAGTTGTGGGAACTTCTTCTTGGATGTGCAAAGGAACTGGGAAAACATTCCTTATACGATTGTGGCAACGGTTAGATGAAAAAATTACATGGCCGAAGCTCTCGGTTCGTCTGGAATATCTGCGACATAATTACCAGGTAGAAGCACTTCTCATTTAGCTCTTATGCTGCCATTGAATATACAAATTATCGAAACTCCCACGTACAATATTTCAAGAGCATCCGGTATGGGAGAAGTACTTATTACAAAAATGGGAACTCATTGTTTGGGATGAGTGCACTATGGCACATAAAAAATCGCTTGAGGTTCTTGCTCGATCGGTGCCACATCGAAAGGAGAACAGATCGAAATAATGTTTCCGGATATAGGAGGTATTCTTGGCGCGAAGAATATGGATGTCTATCAACTCAATAATGTTTTTCAATCAAACATTCAAAGTGTTGAAATAACAAAAATGTACGTCGATAAACACCGTTGTGGAAGCAAATGAAGCAGTTAATTATCCAATGGAATTTTGGAACTCGATTTATCTTCCAGAGGATCCCCCTTATACTGAAATCGAAAATAGGTGTGGAAATTATCATGTTGCGGAATATTAATGAGCCAAAACTCTGCAACGGCAGGCGACTCGCAGTTAAGAAATTGATGAAGAACGTAGTGGAAGCAAAGATTTTAACGTGGCCTTTCAAAGGTGATAACCAGGGTTCGGATTTGCCTCATTTTAGCCACTCGCTCGCTCGTTAGCTTGCTCTGAGCTTGCGCAACTCACGAGCAACAAGCGAGGCTGTTTGCAAACGAGCACTCGTTAAGTACGAGCGCACGCGCTGAGCAACCAGCGAGCGAGTAAGCAAACGAGGGCATCGCAAGAGTAGAGCGGCAAGCAAACGAGGGCCTCATTATCTCTGCCCTCGCGAGGGCGTCGTTGCGAGCGAGGCACTCATTTGCAGCAGCAGACGAGTGAGGCAGGTAAACGAGCGAGGCACTCATTTGCAGCAGTAGACGAACGAG
This sequence comes from Rhagoletis zephyria, assembly GCF_001687245.7. Taxonomy (NCBI): domain Eukaryota; kingdom Metazoa; phylum Arthropoda; class Insecta; order Diptera; family Tephritidae; genus Rhagoletis; species Rhagoletis zephyria. Next base: position 119,165 of record NW_016158565.1, on the reverse strand, counting down.
GCGAGTAAACGAGCGAGGCAAATGAGGCAAGCAGATTAGACAGGGAAACGGGTTGTTTGATCAGCAAAAATGTATGGGATAAAAATTCCATTAACTAACAATTTCGAGTAAAGAATTGTACGCACACATGCAGATATGTATACACTACATACATATATACACATATGTATGAATTTTTTTATGTATATATGTATTCTCATGCACAGAAGAATAGATGCGTGTTATTTTCACCAGTTTTGTCTGCTAGGTAGGCACATATGTGCATACATATCTATGTAGGAATATTTTTTTTAATGTTCAATAATTCCTTATAAAATTTCAACTTATACACTTAGGTCTCTTTTTATGCTGTTCTTTTTTATGCGGATTTGAACACTGTTTTCGCTGTAACGATTTTGCTTTTTTGAGAGCTTTTATTACTCTTTTTCAATGTGTAAGGGGCAATGCTTCTGATAAATAATTTGTCTTTGTATTCTTACATACAAGTAATTACTTAGTAATTCGGCTAAGTAACTATGTTACATATATATAAATGATAATATAATATTTATAAAAATCATTGTTTTGTCTTTCATTTTATAAATGAGTAGGACATTAGCATTTTCAAATGAATATTCCTGGTTTAGTCCCCATACATATGTATGTATGTAGAAAATACAAACTACTATTTGGGGTGTTAAACAGTATTTGATAATTAAGGCTGGTCCACATTTTGAAATTCAACGCCATCGCAACGCCAAAGTTGTATGTGAACCGGCCCCTATTCTTTATTTACGCAAATTTTGCCATGGCTACATATCCATACATACATACATACATATGTATATTTGTCCTTGAACAACAGGCCACAAATAAATTGTTTCACCAAGGATTATATTTCATTCATGTATACAGTATAAGTGCTACACGTAGACAACTATTTTGGGGTGTTAACAAGTGCTTACTTCTTTTTTGTTTCTGCGGCACAAATAACGCTTATAATATCTTCGTTACTTACTTTTCTCTGTAAAGACAAAATACATGCATATGTACATACATACATAAATACGTACATACATACATATATAAATATGCATGTTATGTATGTACATACAGTGACGAGCAAAACTGTAACATGATGTAACACTTTTTATTTCAGCCACCGCAATCTTTCATAGTTCTAACGACTTTCACACTTTTGTTCTATATTCTTATTGGTACACCCCTACTCCCGCTCTCATAACGATTTGAGGTCAATCCAACAACAATAAAGAAACCTGGAGACAAAAATGAAAGTTAAGGCAAATGTTACAGTTTTGCACTCACTCTCAGTTTTGCATTTTACAGTTATCTTTTGCTTAGTTGGAAGTCAGATGACTTTTTTCTGTATTGTAATTTATTCAAGAAGTGATCACCAATAAATAACATGGTTAATCAGGAAACATAAATGTAAATAATAGATTTACTGCGACAAGGCGGGACCGTAGGGAAAGTGGCAAAAAAATGTGGAGTTTGCCACATGAAAATGTTAAGACTGAGAAAAAATATAGCCTAAAGTGTTACTAAGGACAAAGGATATCTTGTGAACTTAGTAGCAAGTAGCGCTGCAGGCACTACTACAGAAGCCCTTAAGGTATTAAAATTGAATGCAAATCAGTAGATAGTGAGGCGAAAAATTGCCAAATTGAGCAAAGTGGATCATAAAAGAAGAAAAAAGCAAATTTGATCAAAATACATGTGCGAGTGTGGCAGCGTTTTGCTGCATCTCGCGAAAACCGGACGGTTGCCTATTGGGATATGTTAGGCCTTACAGAACGCAATAAAAAACACATTTTTAAGATTTAATTGAGGGTTATGTGGTCTGAAAAGACTAAATTAATCGCTTTTAAGCGGATGATCGGGCATGGTATTGGAACAAAGGCCCAAATTAAGCCTAAGCGAATCATGTACTGCAAACTGTGAATCACAGTGGTAGGATCTTAATTGTTTGGGGTTGTATTTCAAAAATTTTGTTGCTCCGTTAGTACGCATTATGCGTAAGGATCAGTATCTGTTCATATTTCAACAAAATTTGCAAGATGTAGTCGAAAAATTAGAGTTTCTGCTGAAAAATCACCCAAAACATACTGCATATGTTCGCAAAGACTGGATACAAAAGCAAAAATTTGCTAATTTGAAATGATCTCCACAAACCGCGGACATGAATCTCATCGAATTTGCGAAATCAACTAAAAGCACAGCTTAATAAGTATCAAAGTCCGTAAAATCGAGTACATGAGCTGTGAAAGCAAACTAAGGATATACCTCCAGAATTTTTACAGAGATACAAATAAGGTATGCCAAATCGCATCCAGGAACTGAAACAAGCAAAAGAGTACTGAACATTGTGTTAATAATTCTTTTTTTTTGTGAAAATTGTCAAAAAGTTATTAAAAATATATGAGTGCAAAACTGTAACATATGCCTTAATTTACATTTTTGTCTGCTGGTTTTGTTAATGTTGTTGAATTGACTTCAAATCGTTATGACAGAGGAAGCAAAGATGTACCAATAAAAATATACAACAACAGTATGAATGTCGTTAGAACTTGGAAAGATAGCGACAGCTGAAAGAAAAAGTGTTACTCCATGTTACAGTTTTGCTCGTCACTGTATGTATGTATATAACCCTAAAAAATATTTCATTCCACAATCTATGCTTATGTATGTAATACATTTTATTTGTTGTTTTAAATGCTGCCCTAATATAATATTCACATATTTATATGCATATGTACGTATGTACATTGCACATATGTACATACAATTATTAGCATACTTTCGTACATAATCTATTGACTACATTCCCACATTTTTATGCACAAAAATGCATGTGTTGTATAGTACACTCGGAGCGCTCGCTCGTCGCTCACTCGTCTTACCTAGCAGAGCGAGTATGCAGACAGCCTCGCTCGTTTAATAGGAGCGCAAGCAAACAAGCAGCGCTCGCTCGTTTGCCGAGCAAGCCAAACTTCTCGTGCCTCGCCTCATTGCTGCTACGTTTACGAGCTGCGAGCGCCTCGTTGCCTACGAGGCATTGAGTAGGAGTTTGCTCGCTCGCTCGCTCGAACTCCGAGTTTTTGCCCACCCTGGTGACAACGTCCTCATACCTCGAATTCCCATGATTCCGACCGATATACCATTTTAGTTTAAAAGATTTCAATTCCCAATACGATTGGCGTTCGCAATCACAATTAATAAAGCTCATGGTCAATCTACGTAAAAGTGTGGCTTAAGTTTACAGAATAGAAAAACGAAAAATATTGTGTACACACAAGTATTGCAAATCAAACTTATATGAAACGTATACTTTGTTTCGTTAATCATTTCATCCATGTAACAGGAATATGCCACAGCAAAGCGTGGCAGGGTACAGCTAGTCTTTTAAATAGTTTTTTTTTTCAATCATATCCAGGAAATTTCAAAGTCCTTTAAAAAAAATCCTGACGTCAGAGAGAAAAATTAAAAACGCAGCTATACTATAGTTGGCTCCTAGTCAATATACTCGATTTTTTCGTGTGTTTTAAAAATTTTTGGTTTTTGTCGCACGGTGTAATAAGAGATTAATTAGTCACCGACTCATCTCTAACGGGTACTATTAACGATTTAATGATATGTATGCACTTACTCAATGAAATTTTATGTGCGGCGTTGGCACAGAGAGAGAGGAATCGCAGCTGGCGCAAATTTCTAACCGACTTCCAAAAAAGGAGGAGGTTATCAATTCGTCGGAATATTTTTATTTTTTTTATGTATGTTACTGTATTAATTTGGACTAGGGATGTTGCGGATGTGGAATTTTAGACATCCGCGGATGCGAATGCGGATGCGGATGTTTAAAAGCTAACATCCGCGGATGCGGATGTCAAGTATTTTTTAGAAATAATTTAGGTGATTTATGTAGGTAAATAAAAACTGGAAAAGTTAGTAATTTTTAATAATGTTGTTTTTATTTAGAACTTGCATTTAAAAATAGAAACATTGTATTTACAACCTGTTTTTTAAAGGGTCGTAAATCAAGCCTGCGCCAATAAGTAGCTACTCGCTCGAGGCGACAACCTTGAAAAACTTGAAACTTGACAAAATTGTAAATACTTTTCAATTGACGCTGCACCAGTTTGGAGGACTTTCTGTTAAATTTCTTTTTTATTGCGGTGCAATAATTCCTTTTTGAGAATTACATCGGGGCTGCAAATGTCGGATATATCCTCCTGACTTTCATCTTCACAATCTAGCATCATGTCAAGATCGGTGTTTAAACACCGTCGTTTTCCAATTTGAAGAACCAATTCTTTTGGTTGTTTCAGAATTTGGACAACATGTTACGTCATCAGTGTTTTTAGATTTTAGTTTCTGTAACTCATTTTTAATCCTTTCTTCTGTGAATGGTTTGAAATATGTGTACTTATAGCGAGGTTCCAAATAGGTGGATGTGGCAAATAAATTGTTATTTTCTCGGAATGAAAATTTCGAAGAAAGTTCTGTTTTGAAAGTCATAGCTGTCAGTCGAATTAAATTAAAATCTTATTATTTTGTTATTAATAAGTTAAATTATTGGAATCACGGACGATGAAGGTCTCACATCTGCTTAGTTCCCAGGTGACTTCTTGAAAAGGTTCACCTGTAATGACTTGTTTGTAATTAGTTTTTTTTTTATTAGCTGAGCTCGACTTTTCCTAGTTGCAGGCAGTCACAATTAATGAACGAAAATTTTCAACATATCGTTAATATAGTATGGAAAGGGCGTAATCCACATTGTCGCTGAAATCCAAAAATCCACAACTAACTAAATTTTTTTATTACATAAAACGATGTGTGGACTTATGATTCGATGAAATACATCATAATCAATCAAAAAGTGAATTTTGGATTTTTGATTAGTTATCTACGGCTTTTTGTATTTCAGCGACGATGTGAGTTACCCCCTTTCCATACTATTCATTACGATATATTGCATGCCAAGTTCCACTCCTCAATAAATATTAAATTCGCCTTGAATTCATGATACAAAAAAGGAGGTAGTTTCAATAAACCACTTTTGACGTATAATAAAATTTTTTGAACTTTTATAAATTGTGAGTATTATCAACGGCCTTGCCACTTTGATAATATTAAATCAATAAATCGGAGTATTTTCTTTCCCATATTTATACCAATGTAATAACATTTCAAATCAAAAACCATTATCAGTGCTTGGTACTTTTTTACTTACGTGGTTCGCACCTTTTTTTTATTAAAAATATTTAAAATATAAAGTGATAAAAGAGACTTCATCGTAATTGTTCTTTTCATTTTGTAATAAAACCCACGCGCGAATTATTCTGTAATTTTTTTGTTTTCTTATTTTGAATGCAATCTTGCGATTTAAATATCGAATTCTAAAGAATGTTCTTCCCAAATAAAACCTTTTTATATTTCGGTGCAAATTTACTTTTAAATTTCTCATAAGATTTTGCAAAAAATTAGGCTTTGTGACTAGCGCATCATCATTAAATTTCACAAGTTTTTAATTTATGCAAAACACCTGAAGTCGGCTTGAACAGACCGCCCTCCGATAAGCTACTAACAGATCGTTGTTTAAAGTACAAAACCGTGTATCAACCAAATGAACAACTGCGTATGTGAGGTTGCATACATTATTTTGTAGAGAGTAAAAACACTTATATTTCAAAATGGTTCTCTTTTTTTCAAAGTAATCGCGTTTGAGGACGAATGGATAAGGCTTGAGCCAAGAGCTTGTATGAGCAAATCCAATTATTGGCAAAAAATGTCAGTTACGCGGTTTTTCCAGAACGTATAAGTAAGTAAGTATAAACTTTCTTCAAGCTTTCTGAAACCTAGTCATCAACCCCATTTTCGAAGTCATGTAGCCGGCATAATTTTCTAGTTCATCATATTCCACATCCTTGAATTTACTGATAAAATCTTATGCTTAAAAAAATATATTTCTTCTAGTGATCAGGTAGCATGAATTTGATGAAATATCATAATTTTATTAAAAGTCAAATGGTTAGCAACAACAACGAATGTCATTAAATGAAACTACCTTGTTTTTTGCATCATGCTTGAATTAATTCTTATTTGTTTTGTGAACTTGTATGTCAACTTATTCACATATTATTTTATCTATATTTCGATGCGTGCTAATTTTGACAACTATTACAAAATTAAATAAATTTGTTGTTTTCAGAACTCAATCATAATAAGTTTTATAACAAAAAATAATAATTACACTTATCTAAGGAAAAGTACGTTAAAAATTTACACTGGAAACCTATTGAAGGACCTTACTCTTTGACTTTAAATTACGAAAGAAGGGGGATGTAGGGGGCAGTTTTAACGTAGCATCTCACAGGCAAACAATGTTGGCTACAATTTGTCATTTTGTTTGCCGGATATCCGTTTTATGAGTGCACTTGCACGATATTCGCATTCGCAAAAGCTCCGCATTGATTATTGCGAATGCGAAAGCGAATGCGAATGTTAAAATTAATGCGGAAGCTCCGCGGTTGCGAATGCAAATGCAAATATTCGCAACAACCTTGCTTTGGACCACGTCAGCCGATTTCGATAATTCTTTTTGCAACGGAAAGGTAGTGTCTCAGAGGTGGTCCGATACTAATCTGATTTTGATCCGATCATTGGATCATGAAATATATATATATACATATATATATTTTTTATAACCAACTTCCAGTAAAGGAGGAGGTTATTAGTTTGTCGGAATATTCTTTTTTATGTATGTTACCGCATAACTTTTTCCCACGTTAACCAATTTCGATAATTCTTTTTGCATCGGAAAGGTAGTATCTCAGAGGTGGTCCCATACTGATCTGGTTTAGATCAGGTCATTGGATCATGAAATATATATATATATTTTTTTTAACTCGGTTTTTTTTGCTAAAAATTTCTTGTTATTTATTTTTTTTTTAATTGACTAGTCGCTTTTTATACCCGTTCGGGTATAAAGGGGAACAAAGGACATGCCCGAACAAAAGCGAACAGTTCATTCCATATAAAGAGATCAAAAGTGGTATTAGTCTCATGTTCCTTTGCGGAGTCATTTCGGATTAGTCGCGGTTTTTGCAGGGTAGATACAATACTTACTGCATATTAGAAACACAGAAGTTCACGGAAACCCTTTCTTATATACATTCTTTCTTTTATGAAGACTACGCTCAATAAAAAGATCTTTTTTTATATACCATTTAATTTATGCATACTCTATGTTTTAATTAATGTATTTAATTGCAGACCAGTACCCTATATTCCTTATCTTTATTTTAGCAAATGAAACAATATTACGAAGTACAAAACAAAACGTAACAAGGTGTACATAAATACATATACACTTAGGTCTCTTTTTATGCGGTACATGCGTTCCTCAGAAAGCCGTATAAAAAAAATACGCATAAAAAAGTTCTTTACTTTCATACAAAAAGAGGGGATGCGTTCCAGCATTTTCAAAAACCGCATTAATTCAGGTACTCCATGTAAAAAATTCTAAAAAACCGCATAAAACAATCCAGTGAGGCATTATTGAGAAAAAAAACTATTTATTTCCTCACTTCAACACTTATTATTCCATGTAAAACCGAACATTAATGAAATAAATACAATCTAATCTGTATTTTAAGCAAAAACAAAATCTAAATACCACAATAAATACATGAATTATGTATGTAGGTTGTCGCGGTCGTCTATAAGACACACTTAGGCTCAGGGCCCATTGTGATGCCGCATGTTGGGTCAGCAACTCCCAATCCCTCCTAAAACCATTTTGAACTTTGAACGAATTTTAGAAGATCCCTGATTTCGACGCATCTAAGGTCCTCCAAGTTGTCGAAGAATTGCCTACCGAGAGTGGAGAGTCTTCGTCTAGATAGAGCAGGGCATTGGCACAACAGGTGCATAATCGTTTCCTCCTCTTCTTCATCTTGACAACTTCTACAGAAGTCATGTGAACGTAGGCCAAGTCGATAGGCGTGCTTGCCAATTAGGCAGTGTCCTGTTATGACGGATACTAATAATCTAATATTGGACTTATTTAGACTCAGTAGTAGGCCAGTGCGTTTGGCGCTGAGCACCGGCCATAATTGTTTGGCAGTTTTGCAGGTGATTTCGTCCTGCCACCTTTCGTTCGCTACTTTAGTGAGCCTCTCGGAGATAAGTAGCTTACAAGTTTGCAAGGGTATTCCTATTTATATCCTCAAAAGGAAGTTTCGTGCCAAGTCGCGACAGTTTGTCGGCCTTACAATTCCCCTCTATGCCGCAGTGTCCCGGAACCAATATTACCTTTGGGCGAAATGACTCAGCCATCTCGTTAAGAGATGCGCGGCATTTCATGGCTACCATGGAGGTTGTCGACTGCTTCGTGAGGGACTTTATTGCCGCCTGGCTGTCAGTGAAGATATAGATATCAACTTGGAGTAACATATCACACTTTACCAGTTTCGTGACCCTGTCGATTGCCATCAGTTCAGCCTGAAAAACGTTACAGTGGTCCGGGAGACGAAAGCTGAGGGAGATTCCCAGGTGATGGGAATATGAATTATGTAAGAATACATAAACAAAATTAGAAAAAAAGGTTTTTTCTTAACAGCGGTCGCCCCTCGGCAGGCAATGGCAAACCTCCGAGTGTATTTCTGCCATGAAAAACAGCTTCTCGTAAAAATACAATCGCCGTTCGGAGTCGGCGTAAAACTGTAGGTCCCTCCCTTTGTGTGACAACATCAGGGCGCACACCACAAGTTGGAGGAGAAGCCCCACTTATGTGTAAGCGCCTATCTATTATTATTATTATTATTATGTAAGAATACAAAGACAAATTATTTATCAGAAGCATTGTCTTTTACACACTGAAAAAAGTAATAAAAACTCTCAAAAAAGCAAAATCGCTACTGCGAAATAATGGTTTGAAAAACAGCATAAATTCAAAGCAAAAAAATAATATAAAAAAAAACTTTTTAATATACAACGCTTTTATAAATGGACTAAAAAGTAGAAAATAATATTTCTCAGTCCCATAGAATTTGTTTTGATAAGTTTTGATTTTGAAATTTTAGCAAAAGTCGTTATAACCAATTTATGAGATTGAAAGTGAAAAGCGTGGGGCGCATATAATAGCCACCTGAATTGATATGAAGGGTAATATATGTTCATATGTATGTGGATATATGAATAACGACCGCTTAAAATCGATCTCAAATTTGTACTTTCGCTGAAGAAATTTAGGTCTATGTTATGTAGTTTGCCTATTGTCAATTAAATATAATGCTTTGTATTGCATGCGCCCCACGCTTTTCATTTTCAATCTCATAAATTGGTTATAACGACTTTTGCTAAAATTTCAAAATCAAAAGTTATCAAAACAAATTCTATGGGACTGAGAAATATTATTTTCTACTTTTTAGTCCATTTATAAAAGCGTTGTATATTAAAAAGTTTTTTTTTATATTATTTATTTTCTACTTTTTTGTCTTGTCTGTATAAAATTTTGCGATAGATATTAAAATAATTCAACGATATTAATAGAAAGGTGCACACACATGCATTTACATATGTATGTACATACAAACGAGCACCAATTAATTTTATTTAAAGAAATGGCGTGTCCTCTATTTCCGCTGTAGCGAACGTAGTACATAGGGCGACATCTAGATGTCATCTACCTCGCCCTATTCACTACAGATGTCGCCCTAAGTACTAGACTTTTTTATAGGAACTTTGCAAAGCAAAGGTTTTATGGTGTCGGACACACAACAGTGAAAGTTTCTGGATCCACAACATTGAAAGTTTCTGGAGCCACTACATTACAAGTTGATAAAAGCGTTGTAATAAAAAGAGACCTAAGTGTATTATATATGTACAACACTTTTCACGAAAATGGCAGCGCGATATATTGACAAATTTTGACAATTTAATAACCATTTGTGTAATTTTAGCTTTTTTTTATAGAAATATAGTTAATTCAACAACCAAAACCATCAAAATCAAAGTTTTGAACTTTCTACAAAACATTTTCAATAAAATTTAAAACATATAGTCCATTCAATTTTAGTATAATAAAGTGCAAGTATAAGTGGCTAGGAATTCGCGATGATTTTTAATATTTTTTATTTTTTGCACTTTCTTTATACATATCGTAATTGTATGTACAAACAATTTGAGTATGCTTTATATAGAAGAAAAAGTGATACACCCTCAACGAAAAAAGTTCCCAAAAATTAACGCGATTTTGAGCCACTTCATACTTCCACCTTATATTACTAAAATTGAATGGACTATAAGACTGCATACCCGAAAGTACTTGTGTAGTTTAAAAAGGAATACGTATGAAGAAAAATTGTCGTTCATTCAGTAACCTGAATTACGAAATGTAAAAATACAAAGCATCAGTAGAGTATTTGCAGATTAAATGTCCAACCGTCTTTATAGCCAACTTATTCCTGTTTTCGGTTTTAATTAAATTTTTAAATGAAAAAATGCGCCCAACGCAAGCTTCAGAATGTGACAAAGGCAATGTCCCCTACGCGATATCAAACACATTTGGAAAGATCAACTCATTCAATTAATTTCTCAGGTAACTTGCATAGTCAGCTAATGCTCTATATTCCCGATTGATGGCTTCTGCATTTTTCATCTCGGCTTCAGTAAATAATTTTATATGTATCTAGGTATAGGTGCAATGTTATTTGTATCGCCAAAGTTTACTGCCTCTAGCTCGAAAGTTGAAGCGACTCTAACATTAAATTGTAAAGCATTTAATTAAAAAATTGTAATCTAGTTTCTGTAACATTTTCTTTAGTAAGAAATACTTCGTCATCTGTTCCACAAAAATTATCTAAAATGGGTATATGTTTTCACTCCTACCTCGAAATTTTGTGGAAACCACTTTAAAAAAAACTCCCTGAAAATTTTAAACCTTAAAGGAGGCTTCCGCTTCACAATGCACACTGATTTTCCATCACTGGTATGAACCCAAAAATCATTAGTCAAGACATTTGCTCAGTATACCCACCCTATTCCCACACCAATGACAAAGCTTATCGCATATCAGTTGATTTAACTACGACCAGAGAACATATAATACGACGAGGTAGATGTCTAGGCTAGTTTTGCATTCATATACTATGTATTTTACGTTCTACGGTATACTATCCTATATATATATATACTCCACAACTTTTACTATAATAATACATAATAAAATATTACAATTGAAATCTATTGTGAGTACTCAACAGCGTGGACGTGTTTTCTATTACTCAGTATTAGTTATTTTCTTTTTGCAATATATTTGCTATTTAACTAAGTGTAATGCCCTGTGTAATGCCCTGTGTTTGCGGGCAGAAGGTGGATCGTGGTGATCATAAGTTGCAGTGTACCAGATGCAATGAGCTTTCTCACTTAAAGTGCTTAAATATTCTGCCTGATGATTTGGAGTTTCTTCAAAATGTGGATAATTCTTTTATTTGTGCTTAATGCACAAATGTACGCCGTAGCTCTCTTCGCTCACCTCCTAATATTGTCAATGCTATTAAACGTGTTGGTGTAGTTGGTGATAATCATAACCCGGCACTGCACCAACAACCTGCTAGACCGGTTTTTCCGCAGCAAAAAGATCCAATATGCGCCAACATTGAAATTACTCTGCATGATGTATACAGAGAGATTGCCGCTTTGAGAGCTGAAAATGCCCATGCGCTCTCCCTAATAAAAGCCCTAAGGGAAGACAAGAATTTACTTGAAAATAAAATCGAAAATTTGCAATCTGAACTAACGCAGATGTGTTGTCTGCGATCTCGGCTGTATCGAATGATGTTAAGTCACTTCAGGAGAATATTACATGTGTTGCGCATAGTAAAGAGTCGAATAATGGTTGCGTTCATAAGTCGTAGCTGTTTAGCTCATCTGCTACGAAACTGCTGGCAACTGTTGAACCCAACAATTACTTCTTAGAAACGGCTTGATGAATTTGCTGCCAAATGAACAGTTGATAAATGTAAACAAATGAAATTGCAACAACTAGAGATAGTTGCGCCGATACTATTTAGAATTCAACTCTGAGCGGCCGCCGTGTTGAAAAAATCGTTCAATGTTACAATGAATTAAACAGTGTAAATTATATAGCAAACATCTTAAAAACATATATTTAGAAACGTAGTATTATTATAAAATATTTTAGTTACTTTATCACGTCAGTAATATAAAATAAAATAAATTTGTTTGCAACTGCCACCTAACAAAGCAGCTTTAAATTTAATATAAGCGGCGTATGTCTTCTCGATCAGCTGTTTAGGCTAAGCCCAACACGTTGAGTTCAGGTAGCGTAAAAATTTTCCGCTGGAAAAATGGCGGAAAGTTACCAACTGTTGGGCTGAGCGTAACTACTCAACTGTGCGTTTCTAAGACAAACAGCCAACGGTTACCCAACAGCTACGACTTATGAACGCGCCCAATGATATTCAGCTACTGCTATGAATATTCCAATGAGTTATGCTGCTGCCGCCGCCGTTGCTGTTGCTAAAACTTCGAGTTCTGTCTCTTCCAAAGACTCTTACAATGCTCCTGCTCTTGCTGATGCTCGTTCTCCTGTTACCGCTACTACATCTCCCATCCCTCCCACTTCGTTGGATTCTCGTCTGTTACCTTCGCAACGCGTTTCAAAAAAATTGGATGTTAAGAAGAAAAACAACAAAAAACAGACACTTGTTGTTGGTTCAAATGCAGACTCTGGTTTGGAAGTTGCTGTGCCTATGAAATGGTTACATTTGTCATCGTTTTTGCCTACTGTTACTGCGGAAAATATTGTTGATTATGTTAATAAGCAAACAGGGATAGATAAGAGTTTGCTTACTTGCTTTAGGTTAGTCAAGAAAGAGGTCGTTGTAAGTACTCTTAAGAAAATTAATTTTAAACTTGGAGTCTCTGTTTTCTTTTACGAGAAGCTTCTGTCTCCTAATATCTTGCCAGCCAATGTCAGTGTACGGCCGTTTAGTTTTTTTCAAAAGTCCGGAGAACCACACTTGGTCCCGTAATTAATCGTACCTCTTACTTACGTAAATCGCCTCAAAATCTTAAAATTTATTTTCATAATGTTTCTGGCCTCAGAACTAATGCCAATTGCGTACGCATGATGTGCTCGCACCAAGATTAGGACATCTTCGTTATAGTAGAGACTTGGCTCAACGCAGACTTTTATGACCAGGAATTTTTTGATCTTAACCCATATCGGCCCAATGTTCGATAAATCGAACAGTGAATTTTACCATTTTTTAATATTTTTTCTGATCCGTTTTTCAGAAATTAGATGCCAAATTTTTACATAGTTTAATGCCGCGGGACATTTTCTATAATTTAATATATATATATCAT
>NW_016158565.1:101281-105745 GCF_001687245.7 Rhagoletis zephyria | reverse complement strand
ATGGGCAGCTCATATATTTGAAGTTAGGTGCTCGATTTATCGAACGCTGGGCGCTACTCAGTTTTTTTGTTATCTGAACAACTTGAAATATTTTTTACCGTTTGTTTGGTTGCCTCGCGATATTTGAGTTGGAATGTTGAAATGCAACTGCTCAAACTTAATATTTGATGATTTGTGATCAAGTGGTTGAGCCAGAGCAATTTGTGAGAAAAGGTGAAACAGTGTAAAGTGATTTGAAAATGGAAAAACAAAGTGCTGCAAAGTTTCGACATCGTGCTCTTACGAAATCTAAAATGATGGCTATTATTGAAGACTGGAGTGACGATGAAACAGAAATAGCGGCAGTTACAATTATACCACAAGACAAAGTTGATGAAAACACCGATGAAGAAGATTTTGACGATAATGTCATACCTATACATGAGGTGAGTGTATACAAAAGTAAAGTCATACAACAAACATTTGTATTCTATCTCGGGTAAAATTTTGAATGAGTCTGAAGATATAGTGGAGTGCGCAGGAACGTTTGAGTTAAATGCGATTGAAAAAGCTACTGGGGTTTATATAGATCATTGTGACCAAGTGGAAGGAGACACACCTGCAGATATTGAATTTTCCCCAGCTTCAACGTAAAACATTCTTCTAAAAGGCAGCGAATCGAGACAACACCGAGACAAACCAAATTTTATAAGCCGCTCTCAGCTTTTGATAAGCCGAAATGGGTACAGCGAAGGAACCCTGAGGGGCTATTCGAATATCACATTGCACCGACAATCGAACCACTGGATGATATTTTTTGATAAAGAAGTTTTCGATATGGTAATCAGAGAAACAAATAGATATGCTCAGCAAAAGAACTCAGATTTCAGGATTGAACACAAAAAGAATTTCGGGTGGAGATCGCTTATTCTCTCATAATGACAGCGGCAGAAAACGACTCTGAGGACGCTGAAGAAAACGGGGAGACCGATGGTGATGGTTCAACGTGATTATCAAAGGATCCTCATCCAAAAAATCTACCGCGAATCAGGGGACACCTTCTCATTACAAAAATCGGAAATAATAAGAAATGGAGATGTAAATTGTGCCATAAACCTAGTTCAACCTACCATCCAAAACAACAATCAAAATAAATATTTTTGGTTTTATATCTTATCTTTCAGTTTTTAAATAAAATGTTACCATAAAATATAGTAGTTTTCTTTTATGCAGCAGCAACGAGAGACATACAAGAGAAAAATAAAAATAAATACAGATAGACCCAGCGTGCGATTAATCGAACACCTAATATCTCCAAAACTAAAACTCGCAAAATTTTTTTGACCACAAATTCGAGTTCAGGGACCCAATTTTACCTAAATATGCAAATTTCATCATGATACCCGACAAAAAAAATTCCTTGGGCCGATATGGGTTAAACTGTACGATGTATTTCGTAAAGACAGAGACTCTGTAAAAATGGGTTGTACTAGGTGGTGTCCTTATCGCTGTCCACTGTAAATATCGTGCTTCATATAAAATCTTGGATAATCAGGACTCTCTTATTGATCAACTTTGCATCCGTATTCGTGGCGCTTTTGGACATCTGTTCGTTTGCGTTTCCTACATCCCTCCTGGTAGTTCTGAAAGCCTTTACAAAGTGCATGTGGATAATATTACGTCTTTAGTTTCTAATTCTAATAGTGATAGCCAATTTCTTGTCCTGGGTGATTATAATCTAGGCAACATTAAATGGTCGCAAGAATATAATGATACTACTCTTATACCCAATAATGTAAGCTATAGCAATGAATCGTATCTTGTTGACAGTTTTTTTGAGTATTGATCTCAAACAGATAAATAATATTTTAAATAAACTTAACAGAATTTTAGACCCTATATTTATAAGCAATAATATGAACTATTCTCTTAACGAATGTTTCTCTTCTATTTCTTCTTCTAGCTATCACCATGTTCCCATTTTTGTTAAAATTGAGTTCTACGAGTTCTCTCCAGCTACCTGTGATAATCATGATCTCTCTTTTAATTATAAATTGTGTAATTTTGATATCATTAATAACTTATTTTCTAATATTGATTGGGAGACGCTGTTTTTCGGTTTAGATATCTCAAGTTGCTTTAATGTCTTTAAATCCAAAGTGGCTGAAATAGGNCCATTTTTGTTAAAATTGAGTTCTACGAGTTCTCTCCAGCTACCTGTGATAATCATGATCTCTCTTTTAATTATAAATTGTGTAATTTTGATATCATTAATAACTTATTTTCTAATATTGATTGGGAGACGCTGTTTTTCGGTTTAGATATCTCAAGTTGCTTTAATGTCTTTAAATCCAAAGTGGCTGAAATAGGTCTCACTAATATTCCTCTGAATACAACGAGACTATATAAAATACCATGGCATACCAAAAATTTAAAGAAATTAAAGAACCTTAGGAACAAATCCTTTCGTAAATTCAAAAAAAGCAAACTATCAATTCATCTTTTGCATCCCGCATTCTGCCTTAGCCTGTGTTGCTTTCTTTTTTGATTTGTAGAAACTACTACTTAAAGACAAGGAGAAATATTGTCTTTGTATAAAAAGTTCAACAGGCAACACTGCCGTTAGTTTCATCGATTGTTTCGAGGAAATTGATTTTCTTATTGCGCAAATTCAAGTAAGCATTCCAAAAAAATCAAAAATAATGGAGCTATTTTGAATTAAAGAAATAATTTACATATTTCTTTGNCTGCACCGATTTATTTGGTGAAATGCAGCCATAACATAAAAGTGAAAGTGTAAATATCAATAAAGCTTTTATCTTGTGCAGGTCAGGATCACTTTGTGTGTCCGTCCACCAAATGTAATTCAATTTAAGATAATGAACATGTAATTTTTAAATGAAACAAATATAATAATTTTTTTTATTTTATACACATTGTTCAATTGCATCTTTACTAGTTGTATATTTCTTTATATCGCACACCGTCTTCAAAAGAGTCACAACTCAAAATAATACGTTTGTCAGAAAATGCAAAAAACTATTTCTTAGCACATGATAATCATATGGGCTAGGGCGACTTTACCTTAGGTTTTTTTTTACAAATTATAACAAAAATTTTAATCCAGCTTTTGCTGAAAGATAAATAAAAGCTCTGTGTATATTTTTAGCGCATAATCTCAAAAATGCCAAATTTGGAGTTGTGACTCTTTTGAAGACGGTGTGCAATATAGTCCCTTTGAATAAAGGATTTGCTTGAATTCCATTAATTTTATTTAATATATACTGGAGCTTTAATGAAACCATGGTTTGTTTTGAATATTTGGGAATATTTGTCGATAAGATTTTTCTTTGATCAGATCTTTCTCTCATTCTTCATTTATTTAATTTTTAATATCTATATAGCATGTTTAATACACCATAAAAAAGTTAATTCATTGTCTATTGTGTAGATCAATGGAATCTGCTTCAATATTTTAATTCAATATAATATACAAAAAAAAGCATTTTAGCACTACCAGACTACTTTTCCTACTACCTTTTCACAAAAGGGGATAAAATGGTTACCCGCTTTCTCTTCCTTCTCAAATGCAACCTTACAAGGCAGTCGATTGACACAAATGTCAATATTTATCCAACCTTGTATTATTGAATCATGAGTTTTTTTTTATATTATTTATTCTTTAGTTTATTTAATATTTATTATTTTTTATGAATATGTAGCATCATTACTTTACAAACCACATATACTACAAACAGATTTCACACTTGGTGTAAAAATTATGAAAATTCTGCAAAATTTCAGCAAAACTTGTAACTTTTTAATCTGCTAAAATGACGCGTCCCAGTTTATGTGTATTTGGGTCACTCGCTTAAAACAAAAAACATTGAAATCGGCTCACTAACTGATTGTTTTTCAATTTTATATAACACAGTCCGACATGAAAATTTTCTCAGAGATAAGACTAGCCATTTCTAATAGATTTTCGAGCACTAAATTTGTAAAAATAAAAACTTGTATATTTGAATTTCAATAAAATAAGGCGAAGAGCAAAATCGGCTAATTTTTTTTTTGACAAAACGGCTAACAAATCGGCTCCCGGCTAAATCGAGTTTTTTCCGGCTGTTTGCTGTCGCAACCGGTGGAACTCGAACTCGACCATCTCCGGATATCAACAACTTGTGGCAAGCATCTTTGCGCACTCAGCTACACCCAGCCATATAAATTTGCTTTCAAATGATGAATATCCATCAACACCACAGCAGGCAATTTGTACGGATAAATGTTGTCTTGTAGTGTTCCGGTCTCAGAGCGGCGCTCTGCATGCTTGGGGAGCGTATGTATACTCATGATCAGAGGTGGGCACTACCAAAAACAAGCGTGAGCTAAAAGCGAGAATGTTCTCATCGCTGCGCTCTCGCTTGTATACGTACACGCGACGCTTACGCTCTTTTAGCACCTGCTAACTCTCTGCCCATGCCTGCT
>NW_016158565.1:58519-98468 GCF_001687245.7 Rhagoletis zephyria | reverse complement strand
ACACCACATTGAAAGTTTCTGGATCCACAACATTGAACGTTTCTGGAACACAACATTGCAAGTTGATAAAAGCGTTGTAAAAATAGACAAAACTTGCTTCAATTTTGCGTCCCAGTTTATATTTGGGAGAACGTAGTGGGAATTTTCTTCATAAAATTTTTGTTATGAATGTCTTGAATTTAAGTGTGAAGTTTTATTCGCTACACTTAGAAAATAAAAGAGCACGAACTTCGATGTGGAGCAAAACTCTCTGGGAAGACAATACATGGTGCAAACATACTTTTTAAATTTTATAAAATAAAACTGCAGTAGTTCTCATCTTATGTGGATAATTCTTGTGACAAATACATAGTTTCGTGCTTATATTTTTGTATATATATTTTTAGCAGCACCACATCTTTATCAGAAAATTCCGAAAATCCAAAAACTGGTACTGTTACAAGTTGCAGGCATCATTTTAACTCGACCTCTTTCCTGTTCCACGGATAATGGTACATCTTTCAGAGGTTTAAAGATTTTTTGCGTCAGCAATTTGTTTTCAACCTACGTACCCTACCTAAGAAACAAAAATTTTTGTGCTTGTGAATCTGGTGGCATGATTTTAGTTAAATGTCATAAACTTGTTAAAAGTGAAGTGATCGGCAACAACAACGAATGTCAATAAATTAAACTACCTTCTGCTTTCACAGCTTTACGTGGTCATTTCTCAAAATATTGCCCCCCGACTAAGCAAAAGTGCCATACTTTCAGCTAAACAAAAAGCAACGTACTGAAAATGATCCAATATTTATAAGGCAAAATTGTTTAATAGAAAAGAAAACGCTATACGTTTGTAATTTTTCTCTGTTTTTAACCGACTTCCAAAAAAGGAGGAGGTTATCAGTTCGTCGGAATATTTTTTTTTTTTTTATTTTTTATGTATGTTACCGCATAACTTTTAACCACGTCAACCGATTTCGATAATTCTTTTTGCATCGGTAGGTGGTCCCATACTAATCTGGTTGAGATCCGATCAGTGGATCATGAGATATATATATATATATATATATTTTTTATATGAGAGTTGAAGTCGGTTTTTTTTTTTGCTAAAAATTACTTGTTATATTTAAGTAATGCAAACATGACTTCTGATGTAAAGCTTAGCTACGTATAACGACAGTTTCCTTTGTTAAACAAAAATAAAGTGGTGTACAGCTTAGCTACGTATAAATAATCTTTATTAACCAAAAAAAATTCAATGGATTTACTAGTCTTTCTAATTGTAGTTTATGTATTTAAAAAAATTTAATTCTGGTTGAAACATTTTAGTCGTTTTTTTGTCCAATCTAGCCGATCGCCCTGAAAAGTTCTGGCAACACTGGTAAGATGCAAATTAAATTTTTTTTTTTTAGTTTTTGTCTTGATTATTCACTTCACGGATGCTTTTTCAGTACGAACGCGGTCATTTTAATATGCGCGTAATTGAATTGAATATTTACCAATATACAGTACTTTCGTTGACGTTTATAGTAAGATCAATTACGTTTCTATTTGATTTTAATATTTTTACCCGTCAGTGTACGAAGCCAATGTAAAGTCAAATCCAAAAGCATTTTGGAGTTTCATTAAATCTAAAAAGACTTGCTCTAGCATTCCATCTGCTATATTTTTTAATGGTAAAAATGCAAATTCTGCTAATGAAGCGGCTAACCTCTTCGCCGATTTTTTTAAATCGAATTTTATTTCTCCGACTGATAGTGATTTTGAATTTAAGGGGAACGTGGAGTCGTCCGTTGACTTTGGCTCTATCTCTTTATCCTTGGATGATATTGCCAAAGGTATCGCTAAACTTAAGATCTCTTCACAAACAGATGCCGATGGTCTTTCGGTGGTTCTGTTTAAAAAATGCGTTTCGCTTTCCTATCCTCTCAAGTTCATCTTTAATAAATCATTATCTACAGGCAATTTTATTGATGATTGGAAGGTGGCGTATGTTACACCCATTTTTAAAAGTGGAAACAAAAATGATGTTAGTAATTACAGACCTATCTCCAAGCTGTCGACTACCTCTAAGCTGTTTGAATATATAGTTAAAGATAAGATGTTTTTTGCGGTTAAGAGCTTAATTTGTCCTAACCAGCATGGCTTAATCCCTGGTAGATNACCTATCTCCAAGCTGTCGACTACCTCTAAGCTGTTTGAATGCATTGTTAAAGATAAGATGTTTTTTGCGGTTAAGAGCTTAATTTGTCCTAACCAGCATGGCTTCATCCCTGGTAGATCTACTGTTTCAAACTTGGCTGTTTTCTCAGAAGACTGCGTATCAGCTTTCCAGAAAGGTTTTCAGGTCGATGTTGTTTATACGGACTTCTCCAAGCCCTTTGATAGAGTTTCGCATGCAATACTAATTAAGAAGTTAGCGTACCTGGGCTTTCATTCCATATTCCTCCTTTGGCTAAAGTCCTATCTCTCGAATCGAAGGTGTGTGGTTGTAGTTGACAATGCAAAGTCGTATTCATTTATTGCGTCATCGGGTGTCCCCCAAGGTAGTATTTTGGGTCCTCTGCTATTTGTCTTGTTTATCAATGGCATACAAAGCTGTTTTTCATACGCTAGTTTTTTACTTTATGCTGACGACCTTAAAATCTATTCGATAGTAAGAAACTCATTCGACTCACAAATGCTCCAAGCTGAGCTAGAAAAAGTTCTCTCTTGGTGTACTAAAAATCAGTTGTGTTTAAACTTAGCGAAATGCTATCACATTACTTTCGCTAAGTGTTTTGCTCCTATGCAGACCTACTTTATCTCCAGTTGTCGTCTGAGATCGGTTAATGAAACTTGGGAGTGATATTCGATGTAAAATTTACTTTTACTAATCATATTAATTATATAATTTCGAAATCTTATGCTATGTTAGCATTTGTAACAACAGTACGGAATTTACTAGTCCTTATACTCGTAAGTTGCTCTACACANCTAATTTGTAATTTGGTTTCTCTTGTAACGTTGTTAGCATTGAATAAGATATCGATTATGATATTGCTCTCAAATCTTTTATCTTTAATGTTTTTCCATTACAGTTTGTGTATTTTTTAAGATTATTATTTTTTGTTAAATCTCTGTATTAGTCTGTAAGACATTTTGTTTTTGTTGACTAATTTTTTACTTGAAATAAAGAAATAAATAAACACGAAAGCGGGTTCATATCGTCGCTGGAATAATGAAATAGTGCAACATGAAAATTATAGTTTTCAGAAAAACGAATTAAAAGTTTTTATAAACCATTACAAACCATATATGTAAATACAATTTGGTTTTTCGGGAATAAATTAGTGAGCCAAAGAGATATTTAAGAAAACTAAAGATTTTTCTATTAGATTAAAGGATTGTCTATCCAATAAATCAGTTGTGGCAGTCCCTAATCATGAAATATTTTCTCAAATTACATTCTGCTCAAGAAAATTTAGTGGATCTTTTCACCCGAGTTAATACTAGATTTCGGGAAAATAGATTTTGCTTTATAATTGAGAAAAATATCTACTTGACAAGCAGAGTAAAGATGCTAAAAAGCTGTTAAAGGACATAAAGGGCAAAGCTCTTTTAAGCTTTCTATATATTTTGTATTGACGCGAGCAGAGTAAATGCTCTCTGCCCGTCGCTGATCTATATTTTTTCTGAAATATTTTTTCAACATATATCGTGAATAACATACTAAAATAGTATGTACTGAAGTACACAAAGCACAAAATAAATGTTTAAAAAAGTGGAAAATTTGTGAAATTTTTCAAAAATGTTATTATATTTTATAATTCTAAGAATTTTCAATATTTTATACAAAAGTACCATGAACAAAAGATTTTACGTCAATTTGTGATGTTTCACATTTTTACATTTTAGGATGGATTTTAGGATAAATAAAATTCTCAAAATTTTGGAAAATATAAAAATTTCTAAAATCTCAATAATTTTGTACATTTCAAAATATTCTCATTTTACCAAAATTTCGAGAATCTCCCGGATTTCGATAGTTTTTGAAAATTTGGAAATTATCCTAAAAATAAGAAATCTCAAGAAATTTAATAATTTCCTAAAATTCAAAATTTGGAATTTTTGTTATTTTCTAAACCTGCGAGAATATTCAAACTTGCTGTGACTTTCAACCATGTAAAATAGTACAAATTCGAAAACACAACACAAAAAGTATAAATTTAAAATAAAGTAATTTGAAAATTCAGTGAATTCGAAGAACTGATAGGTGTTTATGTATAATTATATGTGTTATAATTATGCGCGCAGACACGGTCAATAATTGTGAAATTTTGTAAGTGCTCACGATGTTGCAGAAAAATCGCACTCACGTATGTTCACAGGGCGGCTTAATTCTTTTTTTATACAAAAATGTATAATATTGTTTTAAAACTGGTACTCGTTCCCCAATTTCCCAAAAAGTATGTGTGAACGAGGAAATATACCTCGAAGCAGCCTTTAAGCAGATTCGGGGCGCTGAGTTTTATAATGCAACGAAGACAAATGGAGTCTAAGATGCCTTCAAGCAAAAAATACAGGACAAGTTCCTTGTTTTTTGTAATTTTTTTGCCCTGATAAATACTTGGTGTGGCAAGCCATCTGCCAGTGTCGCACGAGCGCAAAAAATCATGACCACGGGCTCCATAAATCAAGAAATTTTTATGAAGGAGTGTTGGCAATATCATTTGCTGTTGTTCGTAAAGCAACATCTGTCCCGATTTAGCATTGTGCCATTGCCCCTTTGACATGAACTGGTATGTCTGTCACGGGGTTTATATTGTTCAAAAGGACCACAACTTACCAAACTGTTCAGAATTGCGACCCGTTGAAAATTATTGAAAAAAAAATAGATACAAACGAAAGAAGACATCAAAAATTATCAGAATTTCAAAATTAGTTGCCAGAGAGAAGCAGATACCGTCACAATAACGGATGTCCATATCCTAATGAGAGGGCTCAAATGTAAATTGCGCCATTTTGTTTATAATGAAGATAATTGAAATAGGTTTTTTGTTTAATATAGTAAGTTTAATGAAGAAGATGATAAAGCAGAAAGCTCTTTTATTAAGTTGTGTAATAAGTTGTTATAATGATTTTCGACTGACCAAAATTTTTCGTGTCCATTCTTTATACAACTTTTTCATGGCCAGTAGGAATAAATTCTCCAAAGGGCTAAAAAAAGTGCTAGGGGCAATTTTAAATTTATGTGGCCAAAAAAAGTATGTGGTAGCTAAATCTAGCCACCAAAGGCCTAAAACGGCAATACTGCTTGATACGCCACCTTACTCCAAACCTCAACAAACAGAAGCATATCCGGCTTGGGCCATCAAAAACACTTCCTTCGCCAACAGGACAATGTTACTCTGTAAAGAAAAAAACATCCAAAGAAGTGTACAATCATTATTTGCATCCGAGCGAGACAAACTTCTAAACCAGGTTGGGATCTACACTTTACAGATGGATCGAGAACTTCTTTCTCGACTTCTTTCGTTGCGACAAAAAAAAGTCGAATTAATCAAACATGGCTTGCTACACACCATATGCTCAGTATTCACAGCGGAACTAGCTGCCATATGTATATGAAGCCGTCAAATATACTAAACAGAATAGGGGGAGGTACGTCATATGCACAGACAGCAGATCCTGCATTGATGCAATTGAGTCACCAGCTAATACACTAAAAGAGATTGTCGCCATTCGTAACCCGCTTCAAACTTATCCAAATAAACTGAAGTTTATGTGGATTCCAGGACACATGGGAGTCAGATGTAACGTGTATCAAAACTGTCGATTAATTCCGAGGCCTCTCAAACTGATAATTTTGTGTAGAACACCTCAAAATAAGCCGAAAAAATTTTATAAAAATTATCGATAACTCGTTTAGTTATCGAGATATCTGAAGTTGAAGTTTAAAAAAATCGAAAAATTTTTACCGTTTTACAAACAATTAAGTAAGAATTATCGATAACTCGATTTGTTATCGAGATATCTCATTTTGAAGTTTTAAACAAATCGATAACTTTTTTGCGTTTTACTAGACCAGATAATTTTGTTTTTTCAAACTTCTAAAATGAAGTTATCGATAAATCGCCTAGTTAGCGAGATATCGATGATACAGGTTTTTCTGTATAATACCCTAAAATATGCAGAAAAAATTAAATATTGCGATAATTCGACTATTTATTATATTAAATAAAAACAAAAACATTTCATTATAAATTTCAGTACAAACAATATATTATGCATCATCATTACTATCATCGTCACCATCTTCCTCGTCGGAATCATTGCCATGAGCACTATTATTGTCTCTGGCATAAGCTTTTGGCAAATTTAAGGATGGAGATTGTAACATATCCACAGCTACTTTTGGTAGGCTGTGTAATTTTTTTTCAGGCAATTTTCTCCTGCTTGATATTATTGGATCAGAAGTAATCAGCATCATGTTAAAAACGTCTTGATTCGACTTTTCTCGATCCATTTTTCTGGAATTACTCTCTCTATATTTTTTGAAATTTTTGTTGCTAGCTTCCTGCGCTTCTTCCGATAATTGGCCAATCGGTAACAATGCGTATGCTATTATTTCAGGTCCGTGAATAAAAAATTTATGCAATGTTGGAGGCATATAGTACCACGGATAATGTTCTACAAATATTCTAGCCGTTTCATGTGCATATTCCCGAAACTTATGTACATTTACGTCATGACCACACGAAACAACAATCAGTATATTATGCATTCGGACTATTAAATTAACGTTGATTTTCGTAATCTCCGCTGATAGTTCCGCATTCTGAAAAAAACGCCTGGCCGTATTTCCGTCATTGGAGCTACCGAATCCGGGTTTTGGACAATCAACAATTAAACCAGTCCTCTCTTTAAATTGCTTTTGAATTTCTGCTTTAGTTTTTTCCACAATTTGCTTTTCGGAGTCTGATCTAGCTTGCCATTTTTTGATTGGCAGTTTATATGACAGATGAAGAAGGCACTCAAAAAATCGTATCCATCCATGCAAAATTGATAACCCAAATTGTAAATTATCAGTGTTAATTTCCTTTTTTATAGTTTTATCGATTTGGTTGAAATCTTTGCTGGTGGAGCCGCATAAGTAACACTTTTGTGTAGATGTAGTTTCAGTGAGAGCGTTACAAACTTTACCGTCTATCATCGATAATATTAAGCTATGTCTTACTACTACAACTTTCTCACCAAGTTCCACAGTTGAATTATTTAGATGTTTAATTTCTTCGCTGACTCTATCATGCTCTAGCTTTGACGTAATTGCTGTTTCTTTGATGAACTCAATTTTCAATGGTCTGCAGAATCTGGTAGAAGAAGGGCGAGGATTCTGCCATATAATTTTTTCCCCGCATTCCAACCTTAATGGCACAATTGATGTTATTAACACAGAGGAATCTGTAGCTTCTGTGCCATGAAATGCTTGTTTATATGAGCTATGGCCAGAACTCCCATCGAAGCCCCATTTTGTATATAAACATAATTCAGACAGTTCTTTTTTGTTTAAAGAATCAATCACACTGTTTTGCAGCAGTACTAGGCGTTCAACAGTGTGATTAAGAAGCGCCTGTAAATCAAGTTCGACTGAGGATTCACATACTCTCATACTATCGCTTTTTGGATAACATTGTTTTTTTGCTAACTGGACAGCAGTGTACGAGGGAAACCTTTCTGGAGCAGCCTGTTTCACAATATTATATTGATGCCGCGATAGTCCAGCTTCAACCAAAACAGCTAATGCTTCTTCACTACTCAGTTTGTTGGACACCACCGACTTAAGTAAACTTTTTCTGTATTTATCCGCTCTCGTTGGTGAGCAAGAAGCTACATCATGTACTAACTTAGACGCCCCAATATTACCAGATTCCCTTAACTTCACTTGAGTTGCAAAAGCTAGCATTGATAACGATGTGTTGTCTCTCAAATCCTTGGTTTTTTTGTACTTTGTTTTTGGGCCGGATTCTTCGAAAGCAATCTCTTTGCGACCTCGTTTTAGCTGTTTAGTAAAAAAAGAAATAGAAGAGTCTAACCAATTCCGATGGGTTTTAAAGAAACGTTCTTCTTTTCTATGACATCTTGTCCATCGCGTTTTAAATTCGGAGATGAAACGATTCATTGAGGCTTTAAAAACAGGAATATCTTCATCTGATGGTCCAGTAAGCTTATTTATTTCTTCCTTTAAATAGTTGAACTTATCTTCAAAATGCTGGAATCCTGAGTTTTGCATTAAGTTGTATAGATGTTGACGAGTGAACATACGTGTGCATGAACTTATCCCTAACAAAATAGATAAAACATTTGTTAACTTTTGAAGTGGAAATAATTTTCCATTTAGCTTTTCACAATTAAATTGACATTCACAATTAAATTGACATTCACAATTAAATTGACATTCACTGGCACAAAACTAACATTGTCTATCGAAAAAAATAAAGTAATAAACCATCACAACAGCGCTACAGCGTCAAAAAAAAAAAAAAAATTTTAAGTTTGCCTCCGGTGGGATTCGAACATGAGACCTCCGGATTACTAGGCCAGCACGCTACCTTCGTAACCACGACAGGTTGCGATAAAGTTAGATTAAACTGTATTTTAAGTGATTTCATATCTAACGCTTTACGATCTTTACAAATCAGTAATACAACAACGACACAAAACAAATAATAAATATCAATAAGAAAACAAAACAGAAACACAAAACGCCAGCAACACAAAACATGCAAGGAAATTGATCATTTTTGTCCACTGACATTATGAACAAAAAGTTGAATTAATCAAAAGAGCCACAAAAGCGCACCTCAATTTTTTGCAGAAACATCGTATACAATCCGCAAAATTAAAAAAAAAAAATCATAGCGCGATCTGGTCCGATAATTAACTATATGTCCAACTATATACCACAAATATTCACATTTTGGGGACTTTGAACAAAAAAAATTATTTAAAATATTAAATCACTTTTTTTGCTGCAATACTTATATCTGAAAAATAGTTCAATACCTGAAGTTGAAGGCTCCATACTCAGATTTAGATTTCACTTGAAAATTTTTTAACGAAAAAACACTTTGATTAACTTGAAATATCAATTTTACAGCGGGCGCAAGCGAATAGAGAATGAAAAACACAATGCAGCTGCACTATACAACTTAGCGCCGTTATTTTTTCGGTTAGTGATGCAGAATTATGTCTAGTTTCTATGGTTATTAAGTATTCGAGTGTTATTTCAAAATAAATTTTTTAATTAATCTACACTTTTGATACCCAATACCCCAGTGTGCGCCGCTGCTAAGAACGTAGCAAATAGTCCATCCAACTATCATTGCCATCTAACGAAAGAATACATAATATCTGAGATATCACGACGACGTTACTCCACTCTTCTAGGTGATTGGAAATCCCACTCCCACCACTACGCAACCGTTAACCCAACAAGGACTAAACCCATATTTCCTTCTGTTTTGCCTTTAAAAATATTGAAACCTTTCATTCGTTTACGTCTTCGTCACACCATACCTACACACTAGGGTTATGATTTTTTTACACTTTTTTTAAGTTTTGATTTGCCTGTGCTTGCATTTAATGAACTTTTGTCCATATATTACTTTTTTGGCGATATTTTTGTTGGTTCGTGAAAATACCTCCCACGCACACTATCTGTTGCATGGCAAAGCCCCATACCTAGTATAAAAATTCGACCGAAATTCCTTTTTACCTACCAAGTTTAGATTTAAAAACGATGTGTATCAGCACTAAAATCCACGAATCTATTTTACTTTAATAAAACCATAAAACATTTGAGAAGAAAAACATGTTTGAATATTAATTTTCTCCACTTAGAAACTGATAATAAATTCCGCTATGCGCGGGAGTTTTTTCTATAATTTATCAAAATTGTTGTTATTTTTTGGAAATTCATACAAAAGTTCATCGTTTGCCACCACAGGAATTTAAATCTAAAAAATCATAACCCTACTACACACTCTCATCCTTTGAATCGTTCACCACCAAACAAATTTCCCTACTGCGACGGATTAATATTACTGGAGCACATACTATCATCTTGCCAAAAAATACCAGTTCCCATCAGCACCGCTTTTGAATGCTTTAATCATCTCAATCTGCTCAAAGAGCCCTCGTCAAATATCCGAAGAACTATATACATATAACTTCCTTAAATCAAATGACTTGCTAAGATGGACGTTCAACCTACATAATACTTGTATTGTAATTTCATCTTAAACTTAGTAACTTTGTAGTTTAGCATAATGTAACTAATCAGACAGCTGATGGCCTTTGTTACTAGCGTTTAAAACTTATATTAATAACTTGTTATTATTTAAGTTAAGTAAAAAAATAAATAAATAATAAAAATATAAGCACGTCAGAAGGCGAAGAAAATGCCAAAGCATTACAAACGATTTTTCTATCGACTTAGAAGACAATTTTTCAGAATAATGTCTCAACTTTCGTGCCCAGTGCAGTATACAAAATTAGGATCGGAAGAGTGCTATCAGTTTGGTGGAATATCTAAGAGAAGGTCTTCAAACCATCTACGTAAATGTGGACATCGCACTTCGTATATGTGTGTGTACTAGGGTGGTCCAAAAACAGTAAAGTAGGAATTGTAATGCTCTCACCCCCTAGGATTGTTCTATATCAATGTACCCCTATTTTTTTATTTTTTCTATGTATTTTTATAAGAGAAAAAATAACTTTTCGTAGAAATGGTATAGAATTTTTGAAAGTCAATAGTTTTCGATCGGAAAACTCTGGTTCTCCTCAGGAGACTTTCAATAATAATACCCAATTGTTTATTTAACCATTTTTTAATACTAAAGATTTTTTATTGGCCGCCCTATTGCATTTTTCGGGGTTTTTGTGGGTTTTTGGCGGACCTATAAATTAAAGTTGCGATGGAAAAATGAGTAATTAAACAATTTGGTATTATTATTGGGAGTCTCCTGTAGATAAAAATAGTTTTCTGATCAAAAAATATTGATTTTTAAGAATTCTATATTATTTCTACGAAATGTTGTTTTTTTCCCCTTATAAAATACATGGAAAATTTTGGGCGCTTTGAGCGACCTCTAAATATTTTTTGATTCCAAAATAAAAAAAATAAGGATATATTTTTTCGGTATAGAACAATCCTAGGGGGTAAGAGCATAAAAATTCCGACATGCCAATATTTTAAATGATTCATTAAAATTAAACAAAAAGAATAAATGGACAAGTATGTAATCACACACTGTGATTGTTCACAAAAACAGCAAAACAATTTAAAACATTTTGAATATTAAAAAAATCGCCAAGCGCTTTTTGAATTTTTATTGAAATTACTAAAAAATAGAACAAACTATAGTTTTTATTAAAATAACTAAAAAAAATTGTAGATTTTTGAAGTGGATGATGAGTATTTTTTACGTCAGTTGCAACCCTGGTTAGTAGTAAGCAATACAGGGATTGGTGTTATTTTATCGATAATATAGTTCGAAAAAAGTCTGCAAAAGATAAATTTTATTTGCGGTACCCTAATTATGGGGGTGGCTGGTACTATAGGGCCCAGGGCAAATAAGACTGCAAATCCGCCGCTGCATATGTATGTAAGTAGATATGTGTTTTCAGCTCCTACTTGCACAAAACTTTTCAGTTCAAAACTTTCATTTCAACTGCTTAGACTTTTCCGACCGGGTGTCGCTGTGAAACCTTTGTACAGTAGCAATACACAAATATGTACATACATCAGTGTTGTCACTATTGGTCTTTTCCTACCAAATTAGGTCGCTTCTTTTTCATTTGGTAGGTTGGTCGGCAAAGTAAGATTTTGGTCGGATAGTTGAATTAAGTTTTTAAATTCGTTGTTATCTATATCTATACTAATTATATAAAGAGAAGTCCCTTTTTTTTGTAACAGGTAATCTCGCGAACGGCTGGTCCGATTTTCATGAAATTCTGTATACAAATAGCTTTCGGTAACCACCATGTTTTAGGCTAAAAAAATTTTACTTTTTTCGAGTAGGTGGACCAGGGACCGGTCTATTCGAAAAAATCTTATTATAGTCCGATTTTCTTAAAATCTATTACATAAGTAGCTTGTTAGCATATATTAGCATATATGACCCATTTTTTCCGGGAAGTGGTCCTGGAAAAATCGAATTTACGGTCCGATTTGCTTAAAATTCGGTGCGCAGGTAGCTTTTTAGTATGTATTAGCATATGTGATACATTTTTTCCGAGAAGTGGACCAGGGACCGATCTATTCCAAAAAATCGTATTTATGGTCCGATTTGCTTAAAATTCGGTACGTAAGTAGTTTTTTTAGCATATATTAGGATATATGGTCAATTTTTTCCGAGAAGTGGACAAGGGACTGATCTATTTGAAAAAATCGTATTTACGGTCCGATTTGCTTAAAATTCGGTACGTAGGTAGCTTTTTAGCATATATGATCCATTTTGTCCGAGAAGTGGACCAGGGACCGATCTGTTCGAAGAAATCGTATTTATGGTCCGATTTGCTTAAAATTCGGTACGTAGGTAGCTTTTTGCCTGGATAAGCTTATAGATTCCTGTTTTCCAATTTTCATGCAATTTCGAATATAAATAGCTTTAAGTAACGACCATATCAAGGGGCGAATTCGTCACTAGGCAAGATTTTTTTGCGCCAATCAGAAACAACGGATACTGTCAAAATATAATTATAATATATAATATATCTCAACTAATATATATTTAGAAAGCCGTTTGTTAGTTTTCGCAAGGCTCGAGAGCGGCTGAACCGATTTTTTTGAAACTGCCACCTGCCGCACGTGTCCCAAGGATGGTTTTAGGCTGAAAAAAATCTATATGTAAAGGGGGCGTGGCACTTCCCATACAAACCGAATTTCTCATGCTACATATCTCTGAAAGTGTGCATGGTAGAGTTTTGGAAATTGGTATGGAGATATACGAAATCAATCGCATACCCTTGGAGAAAAATTTTAGCTATCTCATACAAACCGATTTTTTCATTCTGCTTATCTCTGGAAATTTTTTGGTAGAGTTCTAGAGTTTTGTGTGGAGATGTACCAAATAAATCGCATACCTTTGGAGAATAATTGGAACTATTGGAAAAAGGGCGTGGAATCTCATGTTCATGGTAGAGTTCTGAAACTTGGTATTGAGATATACGAAATCAATCGCATACTCATGAAGAAAGAGGGCAGCTGTTGGAAAGGGGGGCGTGGAACCTCCCATATAAATCGAATTTTTATACTGCATATCTCTGAAAGTATTCATGGTACAGTACCGGAACTTCGTATGGAGATATGTATATAGTTGAAATCAAGCCCATACTCATGGAGAAAATTTGGGCTATTTGAAAAGGGGTGTGAGGCCTACAAAGGTACCGACCTTTAGCTATCTTTGAATGCATTTTTTTATTCTTCTGTAGGTGTGTTTGTGAGTGAAATCCTTCTAAATGGTTGCACGGATTTTAACGAAACTTTTTGTGTATTTGAGTGGGTCTCTGGATGGTTTAGTTTCACAATTTAATCCGACAGTTGGCGCTGTAGTTGAGTTATTACTAAAAATCTTATTTATGATCCGATTTGGCTAATGTTTTAAATATGTATGCAATACTATTGCAAAAACGTGCCAAGTGGTGCTGAAGTCGAGAAGTGAGAAAAGGGGCCGTGAAGGTCAGATTAAATCGACCTGTTGCACCATTGAGTATATCGAACGCTCCTGCGTTGCAATTGGCCCAATGGATGTGATTTTCCAATATTATTATGCGTTCAAACTTTTAAGGTATTTCGTCTGAAATAAGTATATGTATATTGCATTTCTGTAGAACAATGATTCGCACCCATTTTGAAATTGCCACCTACTATACTGTAAAGCTTCTAGGACATTCACTATAGAACCGGGTCATTGTTGCCGCCAGGGAGTGA
Source organism: Rhagoletis zephyria (assembly GCF_001687245.7). NCBI lineage: Eukaryota > Metazoa > Arthropoda > Insecta > Diptera > Tephritidae > Rhagoletis > Rhagoletis zephyria. The sequence continues at coordinate 84,514 of NW_016158565.1, read as the reverse complement.
AGAGGAAAAAATTTATTTCGCTTTGCGAATAACCGTGCTATGAAATGCCGCACAACTGGAGAATTTCAAGAACGGATATAACACTTTCCTTAGGTTATTTAAAGCGGCAAATGACCACCAAACCTTAATCTTAGCAGACAAATGTGCCAATGAAAATCGTAAACGTGAATTGTTGGTGAAAATGTTGGACCAAAAAGTTTCCATAAAATATATAAAAACTTTGAGCGGGACGAAGATCGCCGGGTCCGCTAGTAAAAATATACATTTTGCATATAAATATTTTTCAATTGTACCTTACAAACATTTGCCAATCCTGCATTACACTGACACTGTGCCGCAACATATATAGTTTCTGTTCCCACAAAGAGGATACATGAACTGAAGGAATTTCAGGACTACTGTTCGGTAAAACTCAACAAAATCTTGAGCATATCTCAAACACGATGGCTATCACAAGGAATCTTTGTGTTAAGAATAGTTGAGCAATGGGATAGTTTGAAACTTTATTTTATTTCCTGCTTTTACGAAGTAAACGGTCTGTGATCTGCAGACCCGGCAGAAGGAATGTGCTGCAAATCCAAATGCTTTTTTTATTTCTATCGTATATTTTCCCTATAATTCACAATCTTAACAAAAAGCTGAAAGCTCTCGTTTGCTATACTTATATGTATGCAACTATCAAAGCACATTATCTTTTAATTTTGAGTAATTATTAAAAAAGATGCGATCAGTAACATATTAATGTTGATTTTAAAAATGAAAATAATCATGTTAAAATATCTGTAATTTTTGTTGGAACGAAAGCTGAGATGTTTGTGAAAAGTCATGTCAATTGTTCTGGAATCCTTGAAGTTAAAACCAATATATTAAAGTTTTACATAGAGTTTTTGACAAAATAAATTTAAGATTTGATTTTAAGCGTGAAGATATAAAACTTGTACAAATAGTGGCACCAGCAGATTTACCAATTTTACCTCCTTTGTTAAAGTTTCCCCATCTCATAGATTGGGATCCTGATATAATATCCACGCAGTGGAATTTACTGAAGCTAAGTGAGCTTGATATTTCCAGCGATCTGGCTATTGATATATTTTGGAAAAAAGTTTATTAAAAATGGAATATTTATGCTTCTCGTCAATTTAATTTCTAATATAATTTCATTACCACATAGCTCTGCGGCTGCAGAACGCAAATTTTCAAAGCTTTCTTTGATAAAAACTAAATAACTAACTAACTTTGATAAATAACTAAGAAATAAACTTGAGATTGACAGTATCAATAGCATAACGTTATGCAAGGAACTTCAAAAATTACCCACACTATGTGTGGTCAGCTGCTAAAGATTTGCATGTGTAATTAATGGATTTAAATTTACTTTTAAGAAATTTATCTTATTGGTACATAACATGTACATACGTATATAATTCATACAACCAAGAAATGTTAAATGATCTCATCTCTGTGCCTAAGACTGTATCTGCATTTATTTATTTCTTGTTTGTTATAAAATGTACAAATTGCATATATAAATGTATGTAAATGTTTTGCATTCGGAACATTTACGGCTCTATTCTGTATCAGTGACAAATTTTTGTGCATTGAAGTGAGAGGAGATATAAAAATGAGTACGGATTGGAAGACTAGAAATAAATTACTATATGCACACATATATGTATTTTTTTACATCGTCATGAGTATTTATATTTTGTAACACAAACGTCATACTAACAAAATTCTTATATGTATGTATGCATCAATTCATCGAAATATTTTGTTTACCCTTGTGTTTGATAAATGTTACACTCTCAATTTTTATTTCCCTTGAATTTTTTTTAATTACATATGGGAGTACCTTATCGGTTAAAAGGGGAGTCCGTAATTAACTTTTCGATATTTATCATAAAAATGTATCATATGTACATGTACTACGCTTATGCTTTTGTCATATCAATGGAGTTTATACAGGCGTTCTTAAATACGTTACTTGAAATGCATGAATTTTGTTTGAAAATAATAACAGTTCTTTTGTTTTATGTTAAGAAAGCAATTTTTGTTTATATTGATCATAACAAAACTTAATTATAGTGGTTAGGGGTACATACTACCTCTCCGTAGGTTCGATCCCTGGTCCGGGAAACATGTAAATTAGAAAACGTTGTATCTATCTCGGCAGGCAATGGCAAACCTCCGAGTGTATTTCTGCCATGAAAAGGTGTAGAGCTACAATATGATTAGATATTATTATTATCCGACTTCAAATAAGGGAGGAGTTTAAATCATGGGAATTTTTTTATGTATGTTACCTTATAACTTGGACCACGTGAACAGTTTTCGATTATTCTTTTTGATCGGAAAGGTGGTTTCTCAAGAGTGGTTCCATACTAATTTGGTTTAGTTCCGATCATTGTGTCATGAAAAAATTAGCGGTCCTCATACAATTTCATATGAGCATTGAATTCGGTTTTATTTTTTGATTAAAAACTACTTATTTTTATAAGTATATATTGGGCCGTATTGATAAAAACCAAGCGATTGCTGTTTCTTAAAACTTCAGACCTTTAACTTAGCTTTATTTAAATAAGTTCAGAAAAAGGTCGGAAAATAAAAAAAGCAATTGGTTAGTTTTTATTCATACGGCCTATTGTATACTGTGGTATAGCGGAATATGGTAAAGTCTCACCACTATGTTAGTAATGGTATGAAAATACGACCTACAACAATACCACAGTATACGACACCTTGCGCACTCCCTGATTTTTTTTTATACATTACACGTAAAAGAGAAAATCACTTATTCGCGATCTTTTTTTGGAAATAAAAGCAAAACTCTTACTTTCGGCCTATGGTTAAAACCCATAACAATTAATAGTTTTTATAGTTATATTATAATGAACACGCCTAATGTGTCTTGAAAACAACTTTTGGTTTGCTTTACAGCTCTCTTGTGCGCAAAGATAGTTCTCGTATGCTCTCGAAGCAGCGACAATAACCAGAGTTGCCATTTAGGTTCTTTTGAATCTAAAAAATTGGGCTTTAGCTCTTACCTCTTTTTTTTTGCCAAATTATCTAGCACTTTTTAGCTCCAGAAAGTTTTAGTTGTATTCGTTAATATATTAAAATTACATATCTGTAATTTCATTGCACAAGTGTTGACTAAAATTTATTTGTCTTTGGTGATCTCAGCCTACTTTCGAAACCTTCACGCTATTCTATTGCGCGCGGGAGCACACAAATAATACTCGAAATTAGTTCGAGCTCCGAACTGGCAACACTGACAATGATAACTGGTACAGTGTTGCCACAGCCAAATTTTTTTCCTAACAAAACTTCCTACCAAAATCAACCAAAACCTACCAAATTTTGTTTGGCCTTTTTAATATTTTTTTCAATGTCATATTAAAAATTTATATAAAAGCTCGGTTATGCAAAACTTAGACTTGACTTGACTTTGCCTTCCGCCAGTGGGCAGCAATCTGAGATTCTTCCCAGCTCCTAAGTAGTTCTGGCGTGTATCCTTTAGATGTACCACAGAATGGCTCGGGACCATGCAAGCGCATTTTGGCGCACGCTTTGCGAGACAGTCAGCCCTTTCGTTGCCTTCAAGTCCCGGAACCCACTCCAGCGTTACGCTATTGTGGGCTCCCAGGTTGTTCAAGAGTCCAAAAGCCTTGATGCCGTCCTAAAAGAGTCTAAGGACCTTAACACTGCCTGACTATCCGACACAATATTTATTCTGGCCGCGTTTGTCCTTCTACAAAGACATTCGCGAACACAGCCTTCGACTACAAAAACCTCCACCTGGAATATGGCTGGGTACGAGCCCATTGGCTGACTTTTTTGGAATCTTGGTACAAGTACGCCATAGAGTATATCGTCACCTGAAACGCAAAACGACGTTGCATCGTAAATTGAATGGAAAAAGTCGTGACTAATATTTTAATTTATTTGCATAAATTGATGTGGGGAGTTGTAATTCGATGAAATCCATCATATAAATCAAAAAGTGAATTTCGAATTTTTTATCAGCTCCGACTTTTTGCATTTCAGCAATGATGTTTGTTACATCTGTTTGCATTTCAGGTGACGATATATGGATGTTCATGTTGTATATTGGCAATAATGAGGGTATACGTTTGTACTTACGAATCAGTTATATTTACATGTCTGTGGTCGGCGTTATACGAACGCATTGGTGAAATTTATGTATAAACAAGGTTGTTAATATGTTTGGACATACATACTATTTTATATTTTTCGCAAATAACTATTACTCTTTGTCACGGAACCTACCAATATCCAATCTAGCCTACCAACCTACCAAATGGAAAAAGCTACCAGTTTTGGTACGAAAAGTCATGTGTGGCAACACTGAGCTGGTGGCAAATCCCGCCTTAACACCATACCTCCACTGTTGGTTACACCAGCGCTAGCAGTTAGTACTTCGCTAACTGTCATCATCGTTGCAGTCGTCGGTATTGGCATAGATACCGCTAATATCGCCTACATCCATCACGTCCGCGTACCTGTACTTATCACGCGGCTAGTAGTAGTAGTTTGATGTTTGGTACAATCTTTTCCACGGTCCCAAATATTTCCTGCTTTTCGTGTGTATACTTAATATAAATAGATTCATACATATGGACTTACGTATAATATACGTATATACTTGTTATTCATTCGCTTTCCTTCGGTGCAGCATTTTCTTATCTCTGTTATTATTTGACTTTGGCGCATTCGGGGTAGCCAATGACGTGGTCATAGTAAAAACTTTTAATATTTCCTCCTCGCTCCCTCCAAAATCTAGTAAAATTGCATTTTTGCAAACTGACAATCTGAAGTAAAATTTGTGAAAATTTTAACCTCTAGCTGGACAGCAAAAACTTTGGGAACGTGAGTAGCAGCAGGTAAGTGAAGTTTGCTCAAAAAAGAACCCATAAATTACAAAAGTATAAATTGCTAAAGTGGATATACAAAAAACACGCAGTTGGTCCGCAGCAACTTATGTAGTTTGAAAAGATGTTCTCAATGAGTGCTCAAGAAGGTTATCAGAATTGAAAGAAAGTACATATCTGATATAAAAATGTGAATATGTACGAGTAGGTATGTGTGCATGTACATACCCTGCCAGCAATTGGAAGAGAATTTTATCGCCTATCGCTCGGATGTCACTTCTTCGTCACTATTGGAAGTTATCAAAGCGATAGTACCTCATTTCATAAAAACAAAAAACATTTCTGTCGCTTATCTATCTTCTTAAGAGGCGTTCGGACGATTTTTAGTCTTTGAAGTTTTAAAATTAACAAGGCAAATCTTGAAAGTTCAATCAAGTAAAATTATATTTTTGTTTTCAAAAGTTTTTTATTTGTCAGTTAACGTGCAAGCAATCATATTCGAATAACAAATAATAAAATTACGTTTAGATTTTAAACAGATGCGTTATTCGATTTATTATGTTAATGGCTTTTTACCGTACATTTTTGGAACTGCTTTTTAAAATATTTAGTTGGAATTTCATAAAATATAAGTGCGTTTGAGCTAGCAAAGATGAAAATGGCGTAATTAACTCTGCAAATGTGGTTGCAAGCTCAGACGTACCCCAAATTTCGAATAACAAATAATAAAATTACGTTTAGATTTTAAACAGATGCGTTATTCGATTTATTATGTTAATGGCTTTTTACCGTACATTTTTGGAACTGCTTTTTAAAATATTTAGTTGGAATTTCATAAAATATAAGTGCGTTTGAGCTAGCAAAGATGAAAATGGCGTAATTAACTCTGCAAATGTGGTTGCAAGCTCAGAGGTACCCCAAATTTCCTATTAAATTTTATCAAAAATTTAACGAACAGAAGAGTCTTCTTTAACACTTCAGCCTTTAGTTACTGCCATTCCTATTGAAATAGTTCCTAATTGCTGTATCGCTTTCGTATCATAAAGACGTAACGTTTCGGTGGAACAGTTCTTACCGAGAGCGGATAAGGGTCTGATTATGCATACTTCGCATAACTTCGCACAACCATTTGTACCAGTGCACTAAAAGTGTAACTTAAAAAAATGTGAAGCAAAATCTAAACTCAACAGATCGCTAAGTTTTTAAAAGTTCTGCTAATTTCTGGGTAATGGAATACATACAAAATACATACGAAAGTACAGTTTGAAGTTTATGCGAAGTTGTGCGAAGTTATGCGAAGTATGCATAATCAGACCATAAGAATTCGAAAAAAATAGCGATATCATCGGCGATGATTTTCACAGAAATGTCGTGTCGAATTAGTAACTTCCGCAATAGAAAATGCTGGCAGGTATATGACTCTCTATATACAAAAGATTCATAACTCAAAATTTTATAAAATTTATGGGTTACCTTACATACATACGTATGTACTTACGTACGCTATGTACATGTAGGTTGAGGAGGGAGAGGGGGTTGTAGGTGTTCTGATGTGTTCAATTTTTTAATTTTCGTGACATGTTAAAGTTCAGCTAAAAATGTTGTTTCACATGTAATACTATCATGTGTTTCGCGACTTTGAGTTTGCAATGATTTCCAGCTCAAATATTATGGCTGTGTCGCAAGGTGGCAAATTTCGCAACGAATGCGACATTTGCAACAACTTTACATCTTTCATGAATCCCAATAATATACTTTTAAAATTCAAAACTCAAACTCGCACACACATTCTTATTTTTAATATCAAGCAACAAAAAATCTGAACAATTTGATTTTTTCATATTTTTATGTGATTTTAAAATGCGTGCAAATGTCAGAAATAAAATCATGGCCGACGAATTTAGAGAAGGTTTTTACCATGATACAAAAAAGAAGGTAGTTTCAATAAACAACTTTTTGATTAAAAAGCAGATTTTTGACAATTGCTCAATTGTGAAAAATTCGAAGCGACATTACCCAATTGTAAGTTTTTTGGTGTGGGACATTTTATATCCTAAATTTGGGATTATAAAGTAAATAGTTGTATTAATATATACCTTTTAAAACTAATCAATATCTTATTTTGAAAACGTTTAAATTTTACATTAAATTCTATAACAACTTGCCAAATCATTATTTTAATATTAATACAATTTTAGTGAACATATTTTAAAATTATGTTAGTGTCCTCATGTCATCTCATTAATTCACAATGTAGTTTTCTATATCGGATACGTGATTCTGATGTAATTCTGAAATTACACATTTACACAAATTACTGAAATTACACATTTCGATGTGTTATTTAATACATATTGTCTTTGTCCATTTAACAGCAATGGAATTTACTTTGGAACTCATGGGCCGTAAAATTTTTCTAGCAACACATATTGTTTTCACATACAATTTTGACACACCCAAAATTGAAGGATAAAATAAATAGATAAAACCAAATTTTCAATAAAACTGATTTGTGTAGTCCAGGGTCGTCTTTAGTAAATTTTTTGGAGGCTGTTTTAACATATCCTATCTTATTATATATTTCTTAGCTTTTCTACATTCTGAGAAGTTGAGTAAATGAAGTCTAATATTCTTTTTTGGTCAACTACGATGTTTGATTTCATTTTTTGCAATCATTAGTTCATTTCGCTTGAGGAGTCACAATGCCCATACCGGCTTTTTTTGAAATTTCGGACACAAGTTTTCCAATAATGGTTATAGGCTAAAACAAAACCGATATCTAAAGTGCGTGTAGAACCTCCCATAGAAATCGAATTTTTCATAGTGCATATCTCTGGAAGTATTTGTGGTAGAGTCCTGGAACTTTGTATGGATATATGTATATGAAGTCAATCTTAAGCTCATGGAAAAATAAGAGTTTATTGGAAAATGCGGCGTGCCACCGTAGAACTAGGAATAGAGGTAAATGAAATCAATCCCAAACCTATGAAAAATGGGGGTATATGAAAACAATCTCGTAGCCGTTCAAAAGAGCTAGCGGTATAAGCCAAATAAACTTAAATTCTGGTGACGCATAAAAACCTCTGGAAGCATTTACCTAGAATACAGAGATAAGGTATTTTTCCAACGAAAATATGTACAGAAAAACGGGCGCCACACCTTCTGGAAAGTAACATGATCACAGGGTGTATCCCGAAAACCATTTTAAGCTAAACCTTCAGGGATTATATTCTTGCCAAGACCCACAGGCATAAGCCGAAATTGCGTCGCAAGTTTTATGATCGGCTTGGGTAAGGTTTAACCACTTAACCCCCCTTTGTTTTCGTCGCTACTGAATTCTATAAACTGTCAGCTTTCACACAATTTAAAATATACATGTGTATTTAAAAATGTCATGAAAATTGTGTTGCTAGCTTCATGTTGCAAAATGTTTCAATGCAATGTTGTGGAATTTCACACTTATTTCTTGTTTATTTCTTATTATGCTATGCTTAAGAACAAAATATTTTTAAATCGACAAAACATTAATAAGAAAATTTGAAGGATTTTAGATATTGGGTATGGTAGCACGAAATGTCACAATCTGCTTAATTGTCAGGTTGTTAATATGGCGACGAAAAAGTGACAATGGAACTACCTTGTTTTTTGTATCATGGTTTTTACCTCGTAATGTTTTTATCATTATAATTTCTATGAAATCCGATGCAAAAAATGTGCCGTACTACGTTTCTCTCATATTTTTTATATTCCCTCTCAGCATTTTGTTTACTATTTTCTTTATTGTCTTCTGGCTGCCATTTCTGAAATTTCAAAAAAATGCTTGCTTGGCGTCCAATATTATCATATTGGCTAAACAGTTGGATCATATAAACCTATTCTAATTTGTGAACTTATCAAAAAAGAAAAAAATGCACGTCCTTTAACGTACGATAACTAAGGATGACTTCGACTTCTGGCAACACCACAAACAGCTCGCCACCGGTTAAAGAAAAAAAGGCCTACGAAGGGTGACGAAGTGTCCTTATATTTATCCAGCCCAGTATCCTAACTGAAGTCGAACCCATTAGAAGAATGGGAGGAGCTGAAAACTTCGTTTCCTTTGTTGTATAAACAAGCACGATCATATTTACATATAGTTGCAACATCTGTTCATCGCGAACGATTGTTGTCGAAAGCAGGAGCAACAATAACCACCAGTGTTGCTATTTTAGCCGTTTCCCGGCTAGATTTAGCCGGTTGCGATAGCAAGCAGCCGGAGAAAATTCGTTTTAGCCAGAAGCCAATTTGCTAGCCGTTTTGCAAAAAAAAAATTTGCCGATTTTGGTATTTGCTATTCGCCTTCTTTTATTAAAATTCAAATATATACATTTCTACTTTTACAAATTTAGTGATCCAAAATCTATTAGAAATGGCTAGCCTTATCTCGGAGAAGATTTTCATGTCGGACTTTGTTATATAAAATTGAAGGACAATTATAAAATTAAAAATAACACGAATGGTATTCAGATAGTGAGCCGATTTCAATGTTTTTTTGTTTTAAGCGAGTGACCCAAAAGTTAAAAATTTTGCAGAATTTTCATAATTTTTACACAAAATTGAATTCTGGATGTAGTATATTTTAAGTAACCGGCTACATACATATATATTCATAAACAAATAGTAAACATTAAATACACTAAAGAAAAATAGACAAAAATTGTTTAAATGTCGCGTCCAAGTTTATATTTGGGAGGATGCTGCGGGTATTTTCTTCATAAAATTTTTGTTACGAATGTCTTAAATTTAAGTTTGAAGTTTTATTCGCAGCACTTAGAAAATAAAAAAACACGAATTTCAATTTGGAGAAAAACTCTCTGGGAAGACAATACCTGTGTATAATTGCATCATGATGCAAACATACTTAATTTTTGTTATTATTATTAATTCCGTGTTGGTGGCCTTCGGCCGCGCTAGAAGAAAAAATCTCGTCAGTACAACTCCGGTTACTCCATCCACAGTATTTTTGCACAAAATCCACCTCCAAATTTACAAAAAAAGTGCATATTTCAAACAGAAATCTTTATTTATATAAAAGCTTAATCCCTTTGCTAGACGTATATGTAAAATTTTTTTGATTCGTACCCAAGCTGTCTTACTTATGCATTTTTCTAGAAACAAAAATTTTATAAAATGAAACTGCAGTAGTTTACATCTTATGTGGATAATTCTTGTCACAAATATGTATATAGTTTCTCGCTTATAGTTATGTATATATAATTTTTAGCAGCACCACATCTTTATCAGAAAATTCCGAGAATCCTAAAATTGGTACTGTTACAAGTTGTAGCGCATCATTTTAACTCGACCTTCTCCCTCTTCCACGGATAACGGTACATTATTTAGAGGTTTAAAAATATTTTGCGTTAGGAATTTGTCATCAAACTACATTAGATTGTATTATGTACTCTATCCTTGGAAAAGCAAAAAACATTATTTTCGAACCTTTGCTCAGGTGTAACGAATTCTGGCAGTTTGGAAACGAGCAAGACTTTTAATATTTTCATTCAACATCACTAACTTCAAAATTTTCTTTTACTTTACAAGAAACAAAAATTTTGCTGCTAGTGAATCTGGTAGCATGAGTTTAGTTAAATGTCATAAACTTGTTAAAAGTGAAGTGGTCGGCAAAAACAACAAGTGTCAATAAATTAAACTACCTTCTGTTTTTATATCATGGCGTTTTCTTTTCTCGAAATAATGTTGCCCTGTTTGCCTCAGCCCTTTCACAGCTTTACGTGTTCATTTCTCAAAATGTTGCCCGGCGACCAAGCAAAAGTGTCATTTTGCAAGACAAAAAGCAACCTACTGCAAATATTACAATATTTATAAAAAGGCAAAATTGTTCAATAGAAAAAAAGCCATAAGTTTGTAATTTATGTATCTCTTTTTTTATATATAAGTAATAAAAACATGACTTCCGCTGTAAAGCTTAGCTACCCAGTGGGAAAAGTAGTAATGCATTCCACGCGTGATAAATAATCGAATGTAGTTATTTCTTATGAAATACATTCCAATCCAATTACTGTTTAATATGTAGTCAGCATTCTAATGTAATGCAAAATTGAATGCCCCACTTAGGACATCGCCCTGGGGGAAAAAATGCATTTTCGAATGTGAAAAGGGTTGTTTTACTGATTATTTTTTCGATTACTATACTTTACATTTTCCCACCTGGTTAGTATAACGACAGTTTCCTTTGTTAAACAAAAATAAGGTGGTGTACAGCTTAGCTACGTATATCTTTGTTAACAAAAAAAAATTTATGGATTCTAATTGTAATTTTTGTATTTATATAGAACATGTGAATTGTAGTTGAAACATTTTAGCCGTATTTTTTGTCCAATCTAGCCGGCCGCTCCAAAAAATTCTGGCAACACTGATAACCACGTCAAGAAATCGGTTGACTGGCAAACATTTGGAAAAACTTCTATTCTTCTGAAGTACAACAAAAGAAAACTTTTTTCGCTAAAATATTTTATTAATAAACTAGCAGATCCGGCTTCGTCCCGCCCAAAATTAATTTTTTATTGTAACATTTGGTCCAAGGTTTTCACCAGCAATTCACGTTAACGTTTGGTTTTATGGTCGACAGAAGGGATATCCTCTATTGCCGTCTTAAATAACTTGGCGAAAGCGTTATACCGGGAAGAAGTCCTTGCGGCTCGATGGTGAATCGTCCCTGAATCTGTATACTATATGTGGTGGCAATTTCCAAACTGGTGAGTATTATTGGTCCACATTCTGTTTAGTCACCGTAAAGCAAGCACCGCAATGGTTCTGATGGTTGATTTAACGGGGGTAATTTTACTTTGATCCCTGGTGCCTCCGAATTGACGATCTTTGGAAATAACTCGGCTCCAGCGCCACCTTGCGCATCTTTTTTGTATAGTATTACCCCTATCGTTACCAATACATATATATCTCGAATATAAGTCAAATCGGATCACAAATACGATTTTGAGTAATAACTCGACTCCAGCGCCACCTGGCGTTTGGACTTAAACTGTACAGGAACCTACTCAAACACATAAAAAAATGTCATTAAAATCGTTTCGGTCAATTAGGAGGAGTTAATCCACCAGAATAAGTCTTTTACATACTGACAGTCTTCAGCATTTTTTCTCATAAAAAAACTATCACGCATTCTTTATACGGAGAAAGTGCGCTACATCATCAGCGAAAAAGTTCTCAAAAATCAAACGTAACTTATAGCTATTTAAAACTTGTACTTTATGATACTACAAAACTGCCTACTCAAAATTAGGTGCCATTTGATTCAAAATATATTTCTATAAAAAATTAACAAAAAAAATAATTATGAAAGAGAAACACTTCTGGGTGTATATACATATTTACAGATAGGTAAAGGTTTTAATATGTTTGGAAAGCGCCACGCGTCCTTTTCCAGTAGCCCCAAAATCTCTATACCGATTTCCAGGACACTACTTCAAATACTTCCAGAGATATACGGTACGAACAATTCGATATGTATGGGCGATGCCACGCTGCCTTAATATATCGAAATTCTGCAGTAGGTGACCAAAATTAAAACAAAATCGGTACGCGAGATCGCCTCTTATAAAAAAAGGAGCTTATCTTTATATAATATATAGTGTGGGTAACACAGGGCAACACCTATTTTGATGCGGCAAATAAGTGTTTTATTAAATATTTACAAAAATATTGACACGGGAACGATTGCCACAGAATTTTCTTAATGGAAAAAGAAATGGAGCGAAGAAGACTCTGCAAGTCGCCCATATAATTAAACTTGTAGGGATGAAACGATACCATGCAGGTATCGATATTTTTACTTGGAAGTAGTATCGAAAAAAAGTATCGATGCCTGAAAAATATCGGATCTAAAGTATCGATGCCTACTCGTATTGGTACTCACTGTGTATTCCGTATTAAGTTAAATTAATTTTTTTAAATTACAACTTAAAGCTCGGTTAGTCTAGACTTAATTTCCGTAACTTAACTTAATACTTTGGCTAACCCGTTTTTGGTTTTGTATTTCTGAAAAACAAATTAACGCAAACATACCTCAGTAAAGGAATTATTTGTGCATCATGGTTTTCCTCAATTTCTTTGTATTAAATAAGGGCAAAGTTTCTTGTGGTATGCAGTTAGAATAGCCCTTGGTTTATAAGTATTTTCCATACACTAGGTTAGTATTCGTGTATAATTTTATCTACCGTGTTAGCAATCAGTAGTACATTCGGCTCCCGATTGCTGAAGTGTCATAAATTCTCAACAAAAAAGTACACTGACAACTGGGTGTTAAAAACTTGAATATTAGTTAGCTATTTTCATACTAAAAACCTTTTTATTATTTTTCCATATTATATCACGGCCCATAATATCCCGAGCCCGGTAAGATAACGGGAAAGAATTTTCGTGTCATGAAATCTTGTTAAGAGTAGATATTACAAATCCTCAGGGAAATTCAAGGCCTGATTTTAAGCTATAAATACAAAAAGTGGGGGTTTATTTCTTTCTTTAATAACTCATTGGTTGTTTGCATTTTGTGAATAACAGCGACTCCTTGCTGAAAAGTCCAAATATCTTTGGTCGTATTGCTTTGCATAGTCTTCTGTTCTCTTTGCACTGCAAGTTGAATTATTTTGGTATTTGCAAAATTTTATACAGACAAGACTAAAAAGTATAAAATAAATTTAAAAAAACTTTTTAATGTACCACGCTTTTATAAATGGACTAAAATTAGAACATAATATTTCTCAGTCCCATAGAACTTGTTTTGATAACTTTTGATTTTGAAATTTTAGCAAAAGTCATTATAAACAATTTATGAGATTGAAAATGAAAAGCGTGGGTCGTTATCAAAACAAATTCTATGGGATTTAGATATATTATTTTATTACAACGCTTTTATCAACTTGCAATGTTGTATGTCCAGACCGCTTTGAATGTTGTATGTCCAGACCAGTGATCAGCAAAGAGTGCCTATTTTGAGGTTCCCCGCTACTCAGCATTTTTTGCATATAAGTACGTCTAAATCAGCGAAACGCCACCACTCTGATGTACGCATATGCACAACGACATTGATTTATGTGCACAAGTTGCCCTCCATATGAATACGATGCCCTCATCATACTCATACCATCCCCAACAAGTTTGATCCTCAGCTCAACGGAGTTTGATCCACAATATTCATTGCTTGAGTGGAATCATGTGAATCATTCCACCCAACCCGAAATTTGTAAATGCCGCTTCCGCCAACTAGTTAAGGAATTGCTATGCAGATGGTGGTTGTTTTTACCAACGCATGTTAAAATTGCGTTTGTTTATACATGCATGTGTATGTATGTATGTATTTTGGTGATCGTTTATTCATACCCAATTTGCCACAGGGCGAAGACGACGTCGTTACGACGTCGCTCTGGCGAAGTCGTTTTGGTGAACTCGAAACGACGTCGTTACGACGTCGCTCTGGTGAAGTCGTTTGGGTGAACTCTAAACGACGTCGTTACGACGTCGCCCTGGTGAAGTCGTTTTGGTGAACTCGAAACGAATCCGTTTCTTCGAACCTAAAAGTTTTTGAGGTCTAGGTTGGACAAGTTGCACGCCCCAATTTTAATATATCTAAGCATAAATAAATGTCATTCATTTGGATAGTAAACNGTCTAGGTTGGACAAGTTGCACGCCCAAATTTTAATATATCTAAGCATAAATAAAAGTCATTCATTTGGATAGTAAACCGTTTTTATTATGAAAATTTTTTATCATAACAGAATATGGAATCCACAATGTACACTTGACCAGATCTTTTTTTCAGTATTCATAATATTTTTCATATAAAATGTTTTTTTATAAAGGTAAAGTTCATTCTATTGGCCTTATTACTAAAAAATAAAATTTGTGGGAATAAGTTTTTTAATTTGGTAGAAAACTATACTTTTACTTTACAGCGTGGCGACGAACAACTGTTACCCAGGTTTGCTTGAGAAATAAAAGGGTCCTTTATAGATTTTGCGAAAAAAGTATTTTATTGTTAATTTTCCACAGATTTTACTTTAGTCGGATTAATTAGTGTTTAAATTGTAATTCTTATTTACATTTGCCAGCAGTGTAAACTTTGAGAGAAAAGTTCATTTGGCACGCAAGTCTTTTTCAGGTGACAAAAGGGACTCAAAATGGAGAAAATTAGCGGCATCTCATCACAACAGCGGCAATTAGAAGTACGCTTTAATTGTTGATGCCCAGCTCTCAAAAATGATTAATATACTTTAAATATTATTTCATAAGCGTTCCAGCAAAAATTCAACGAATCTGTGGAAATAATAGAGCGAATAACCAAAAGATATTTGCATTACGCTGGAGACAGGATCTCAAAACGGAATAAAAGAAATGTTTCACGGTCGTCTGCATAAATATACTATCTGTCATATTGATAAGTTTTAACAATTTATTTTTTTGTTACTTCATTTTAGTTATCTTTATAAAAATTGGGTTTATTTTTTAACAAGGACCATATAGTTCAAAATTCAAAATTGCGCAATATACATATGCATGTATGTACATATAAAAAAAATTAACAAGCTTTTATAAAAATTTTAAGATTTTTATTCTGCATTAAAGAAACACATATGAAGCAGTTTTAAAGTCCATTGAAGTTTAGTATGTATAATAGAACACAAGGTTGAAGTGTCTAACATTTTATGCACTATAAAACTGCTTCCTATGTGTTTCTTAAATGCAGATTAAAAAGCTTTAAATTTTTATGAAAGCTTGTTGAAATTTTTTTTATATATACATATATATGTATGTATGTATACTGCACATTGCTTTAATTTTGAACTACATGGTCCTTGTTAAAAAATAAACCCAATTATAATTAATTTTAAAGATAAGTAAAATGAAGTAACAAAAAATTAATTGTTAAAACTTATATTATATTAAAATTTTTGTTTATATTTTATGACTGAATGTTTACCTTATTTTTCTTTTTTATTAATATTTAAGTAATTATGTATATTTAAAAAACTTTGAAAAAAATTCAATGAATTAAATTAAACTATTTTAAACTAAAACAAGTAAGAAAGTCTAAGTTCGGGCGGAGCCGAACATTAAATACCCGGCGTAAGTATTAAATATATGTTTTTTCACCCTTCCGAAACCTTCCGCTAGATGGTAAGCCGGGGTGTATCAATTTTGAGTAAATTAGCGTCCTTCAATTTCGAAATATTGAANGACAGACGGACGGACAGACAGACATGGCTTAATCGATTTCTTTTTTCATCCTGATCATTTATGTATACATTTGTCTATATCTATCTCGATTCGTTTTGGCTGTTACAAACAACCGTTATGTGAACAAAATTAATATACCCTTGTGCACAAGTGCGCTCGGGTATAAAAATTGTTTTTAATTTTCTAGCAACTTTGAGCATCGTTTTGCAGTTCGCTGGTATATCGTTTTTGCGACCCGCCGCTAAGTCGTTTTTGCGACTCGCCGGCGACTCGTTTTTGCGACTCGCCGGCGAGTCGTGTTCGCGGCCCGCCGGCGAAGTGTGCTTTTCATCCGACGAGGCGAGTCGTTTGCGACCGTCGCCGGCGAACAAATTGTTCACCAAAACGAGTCGGAAACGACGTCGTTACGACGTCGTTGGCAAATTGGGTATGTACATATGTACATACTTATGTATATATGTTCTTATACAATATTTATATATGTATTTATAAAGAAAGGATTTTGAGAGCACTTTATTTATTTAAGCGCATAACCAGAGGCTAAAGGATAACTTCTAAATACTATTATAAATATGTATGTAAACATAAAATATTTACTGATTGCTCAGGGGATTCGCACAAACGGTAACAATGAAACAATAATATTAAGAGTTCCACAAACGCAACAAAGCAACGTACATACCTATCTAACATAAAATTCATACATACATATTTTTAAGTGATGTAATCATCCGTTTGGCATGCTTAAACTAATGTTTACTCTATTCCTTTAAAACTTCGGGCTTGGATCGCAAAAACAAAAGCAGGTAGTACATTTTTTCATGTGCACTATTTTTTTAAGGGGCGCATGTAATATACTTGAATTGATATGAAAAGTAACATATGTATGTATGTGGGCATATGAATAACGACCGCTTAAAATCGATCTCAAATTTGTACTTTCGCTGTAGTGTTATGTAGTTTGCTTTGTACTGCATGCGCTCCACGTTTTTCGTTTTCAATGTCATTAATTGTTTATAATGACTTTTGCTAAAATTTGAAAATCAAAAGTTATCAAAACAAATTCTGTGGGACTGAGAAATATTATTTTCTACTTTTTAGTCCATTTATAAAAGCGTTGTATATTAAAAAGTTTTTTTTTTTTTAATTTTATATGTTACAGTTTATTTTATCCTCCCATTCTGCCTTTTGATAGTGTTTAGCGTTGGAAAATTTTTGCTCTTAAAATTAAGAAAATGATGTCGGGCAAAAATAAAACTACTCAAAAACGCGAATTTGTGGTAGATTTCAGACCTTGTCTGGTAGATGCCACAATGTGGTAGAAGTCCGATCATTGGTGTTGAGTAATCAGCCTGTAGTCAAATGAACTAGTTGTAAACTACCTCACAACTAGTATGAACCGCATTCCCAACTAGTCAGCCAACAATCTTTTTACCATGCAATCAACTGGTATTTTTAACATGGGGATGTCCTACGAGATGACAATTGTCAGCTTTCGGTCAGAAATATACCAATCTCATACTAGTTGAAAATAGACGGAAAAATACTAGTCCAATTATGGACCAAAACCACTACCTTGGGAGTGAAAAAATAAAATGAATTCATGAATAATATAAAATCAAAATTAAAATAAAGTCAAAAATAATAGAAAATTATCAAAAATAACAAAATAATGACGTAATTAAAATTAATGAATTAATTAATTAATTAATTTTTTTAAGTAATTCATTATTACTCAGGTGGTAATATATCATTAAACGGTTATCCAAAAAACATGCTTTAATTAATATTCATGAATATTAATCATTTAGGAGATTCCCTTAAACTCGTAAAGTCTTAAACTGTGTAAAACTCGTAAGTTTATGAGGCTTTTACGGGAACGCCACCTTTGTGAAAAGGAGCGTGAACTGACTGTTTGACAGATAAACCAGGATTTTGTGAATCAATTTTTGTTTCGTAGTATTTTCTTGTCTCTATTACTATTGGCTAAAATAAAATTAAAAATGCCGAATACTGTTAGTGGATGAAATTCATTTTTTTAATTCACATATTATTTTTCATTTGTTTTCCATATTATAACATACATTTTGGTATATAATTTTCCGCTCTTCGGTAATATTGAAGTCTACGAGGTCGTTTGCGCATCAAATTTGCCTCGTAATTTTACGAGGGGTTCGTAAATAGAGCTCCATAAAAATTTTGATAGTTATTTTACGAAGCTCGTAAATTTACGAGCCTTACGAGGCTTTTACGAGTTTAAGGGAAGACCCCTATTATTTAGCAGGTCTGGTATAATTGAGTACGTACTCGATTTTATGGTTTACAATATACCCAAATAAAAGTTATAATATTTTGTTTACTTTATTGAATTAAACTGTCGAAGTCAAATAAAACAGGGCCTGAATAAATCGTTTTGTACTTGGTACAAGTCTGGTCAATTTCGAACTAGTTCGGTTTCTGTCAGGAAATTCCAGTTGTAAACTAGTATTTTTGCTGACTAGTTTGGGACTTCACTGCCGGGCATTGATGATTTCTTACGGTAAGTTAAGTCAAGACTAACCGAGCTTTTAATCATATTCTGGGAATCTTAAGCTCCGAATAATAAAATTTAATTATGTAGGAACTGATATTAGGCCTGGGTAACGCAGCAAATTTGCGGGCGCTGATACCATGAAGCCAGCGCCATGGCCGGTATCAGCGCACTGAATCCGCGCAATTGCGCCATGTCCCTTTTTGCAAAGCCAAAGCAAAGTGAACGAGCGAAGCGCAACCAGAGAACGTTAATTAACAGCCAGAGGATGGAATTTAACATATTCTGATGAATATGCGAGTAATTATGTACATTTGTATGTATGCTACCGGGAGTAGTGGATATCAATGAACATACATATGCATACGCGCATGGGCATAGCCAAATTTTTTCCTATATATTCAAAAATAGTACCAGGAAATGCTATCTCGATAATTTGGGNTTTTTCATTTGTTTTCCATATTATAACATACATTTTGGTATATAATTTTCCGCTCTTCGGTAATATTGAAGTCTACGAGGTCGTTTGCGCATCAAATTTGCCTCGTAATTTTACGAGGGGTTCGTAAATAGAGCTCCATAAAAATTTTGATAGTTATTTTACGAAGCTCGTAAATTTACGAGCCTTACGAGGCTTTTACGAGTTTAAGGGAAGACCCCTATTATTTAGCAGGTCTGGTATAATTGAGTACGTACTCGATTTTATGGTTTACAATATACCCAAATAAAAGTTATAATATTTTGTTTACTTTATTGTATTAAACTGTCGAAATCAAATAAAACAGGGCATGAATAAATCGTTTTGTACTTGGTACAAGTCTGGTCAATTTCGAACTAGTTCGGTTTCTGTCAGGAAATTCCAGTTGTAAACTAGTATTTTTGCTGACTAGTTTGGGACTTCACTGCCGGGCATTGATGATTTCTTACGGTAAGTTAAGTCAAGACTAACCGAGCTTTTAATCATATTCTGGGAATCTTAAGCTCCGAATAATAAAATTTAATTATGTAGGAACTGATATTAGGCCTGGGTAACGCAGCAAATTTGCGGGCGCTGATACCATGAAGCCAGCGCCATGGCCGGTATCAGCGCACTGAATCCGCGCAATTGCGCCATGTCCCTTTTTGCAAAGCCAAAGCAAAGTGAACGAGCGAAGCGCAACCAGAGAACGTTAATTAACAGCCAGAGGATGGAATTTAACATATTCTGATGAATATGCGAGTAATTATGTACATTTGTATGTATGCTACCGGGAGTAGTGGATATCAATGAACATACATATGCATACGCGCATGGGCATAGCCAAATTTTTTCCTATATATTCAAAAATAGTACCAGGAAATGCTATCTCGATAATTTGGGCCCCCTAACTTTCAAGTTTTTTCCTATGTATATACTATATATAAAATCATAGACTCAATGCTAACAAAATAATTTGTAAATTCTCATAATTAAAAATTTGAATACGTGGATTATCCGGTTCTGTTTCAAGTTATTCTCGCTAACTTCAAAGTAATTCCAATTAAGAAGGGTAAAAACTTGGCTGTAGTCGACAATGAGCGAAAATGGATTGAACAGTAAACTAATAATTAAATTTATAGTTCAATTGTTTATTACTTCGTCTTTACGTTTGTGTCTTCTAAGTGTACATCGAAAGTTTGTATGAGAGAACCAATCTGAGATTGTTGATAAAACTATAGACCGGTTTGAGGAACAGACGTTTACTTCTTAAGCAATTATAGCTTAAAACGATGTATACATTTTTAGTTTATCTTACAAAATTGCAGAGGTATGTTACATAGTATACCACAGGTTCCCAAACTTATTTTTCTCGTAGACTTCTTTCTAAACTTTACTGGTTTCGGTGGACCATCTGATGCTCATTTCTAACATTCTCAAAGCTCATCAAAAAATGTGAAGATTAAATCTAATGATGTAAATTTGCACCGCGGGTGAGTTCCAAAACTAAATTCGGAGTGCAAAAATAAAAATAAAATATTTTCTTGTGTTCTATTTATTAAAATAATGTGATTACATACTTGCAAGTTTTGAAAAATAGAGCCCGTAAAGCCATGAAAGAACTATCTCGCTTTGAGGAGTTATATTTTTTAAGAGCAATAAATAAACTCCTCATATGTTCGGCTCACTCGTGAATATGCATGTGATGTATTTGTTAAACTTATGTTAATGGTATCACTTTTATTTTTATCGCTCCGAGTTTTAAAGTGATGCGAAAAATATTCGTCATCTGGNTCGCTTTGAGGAGTTATATTTTTTAAGAGCAATAAATAAACTCCTCATATGTTCGGCTCACTCGTGAATATGCATGTGATGTATTTGTTAAACTTATGTTAATGGTATCACTTTTATTTTTATCGCTCCGAGTTTTAAAGTGATGCGAAAAATATTCGTCATCTGGATTTTTAAAACACAAAACTTGAAACAACAAAACTGCAAAGCTTTTTACGCCAAACTTCAAATTCAGAAACTGACAAAAAACAAAACATCGAATATAGATAAATCGATGATAAACAAACAAGCAAGCAAGAAGCTCAAGAAGTGTTCAAACGTCTCAACCTCTTCAAAGCAGGATGGGCAAATGGAGTTGTCATTTACGCCTATCACAGCCAGGTGGTTGGTCCACGTGAAGTGACCAGTCAGCAGTCCCGTCTTCTTGGTGAGATGAAAAAACTAGATAGACCTTCTGAGTTGAAGGCAACATGAGTTTTGCTCACCTGCGTCCACTCTATGGCTCCCAGTCATTGCTGAGCGAAGTGTCCACCCAGTTTCTGATGGTGGCTTCGATGGTCGAAGTGAGGAGCGCTGCTGGTTGCGGATCGAGGAATACCTGGTCTAAGCCAACTGTGGCCAAAGGGTCAGATGTCTCATTTCCAGGCACTCCCGAGTTGGCCGGCATCCAGAATAAAGCAAACTCGTTATCTTTACCAACATAACTCGTGGACCCCCATATTTTTTCACGCCAACGTAGAGCCCTGTCGAGTCTCCCGTGGACCCCTGGGGATCCACCTGGACCACTTTGGCAATTACTGTAGTATACGGAAATTTTTTATTTTTATTTTTTATTTAGAAAAACGTCTTGTCCGGCTATTTGGTATACAGGTATGTAGAGCTATAAATTTAAAAAAACATTAGGTTTTAGTTGAGATATTGGACTTTGACCACTATGTTCTGTAAACTTTCCAGTACTGCAAAGCTTTTTCTATTCACTTGGGAGTGCCCAGAAGAAATTTGTTTGCTTACGGTTCAAATCAAAGCTCCATTCGTCTGGATATTTATATCCACGTATCCCCTGGGTAGCGACCAAACACCTTTTTGGGAGCGAGCAAATGTGACAAGACGTATAACCCCGAGTGCGCTGGGTTTGGGTCCCTGCACGTTAAAACCCTGCCCAATGAAAAAAACATGCCTCGGATGATACCCCCTTCTTTTGGTGACGATTACGGCAAACGTAGAAAGGACTATGATTTGAGGGTATGCACCTCGAATATCCGGACCCTTAATAGGGATGGTGCCTGTGCCCTGTTGGTTGATGTCTTCGGGAAAATAAAGACTGACATCACCGCCATCCATGAATTGCGATGGACGGGGCAAGGTAAGCGTGGCCGATTTGTCTCATTGTCCGATTTGGCCCATATTCGTGGTATAAATATATTGGTAAAGCTAGGGGCAATATCTACTATTGCACAAAAAGAGCTGCAAGATGGCGCTGGAGTTATTGGTAAAAATCGTCAAGTGAAGTCAATCGGAGATATCAAGGTTCAAAGTTAAATTACGACCGCTAAATCAATTCCCAGAACGATTGCGGTCCTTGCTTTACGGCGACTAAACAGAAAAAAGACAATTCTTGATAAATGCCTAGAAATACAATAGTAAGACTTCTAAGGTATTTCGTTTGAAATAAGTCTATGTATATTAGATTTCTGTGGACTAATGATACTCCCCCATTTTGAAATTGCCACAAAATGTACTATACAGATTCAAGGACGATTCACCATCGGACCAGATAATTGTTGCCACAAGAACTTCTTCACGGACATAACGCTTTCATTAGGTTATTTAAGACGGCAATGGAGGATATGCCTTCTGACGACCACAAAACCAAACGTGACCGTGATTGTTACTAAAAACGTTGGACCAAATCTTGAAATAAAAAATTAATTTTGGGCGGGACGAAGTTCGCAAGAACTTCTAGTAATAACATAAAAACCGATTTGGTTTTTTTTTTTTAACTTGTAACTTCAATTCCAGTTCTGCTTACCGCCGTGCTTATTCATACCAAAATTAATTTTGCGGAACCTTAGTGACGTTCCTACGGAACTCTTGGGTTCCGCGGAACACACTTTAAGAAGCTCTGATCTACATAGGCGATCACCTGGCAGCCCACTTTTTCCAGTTCCTATAAAAGGTCGTTTACAACTGCAATTCAGAGCAAGGAAGAGAGAACACCACCTTGTGGAGTGCTCCTATAGACTCTGCACTGAGTGCAGACGCTCCCCTACTCCGCCGTGATAGTTCTGTCACGAAGTAAGCTGTAGATAAGCCTTATTAGGTTGGTTTCAACCCCCATATTATGAATACACTTGACTATTGTCTCTAAAGTGACGTTATTGAAGTCCCTCTCGATATCGAAGAAGTCCCCGACTGTATAATTTTCAGGCGTGAAGGCTTCCTCTGACTACTTTATCAATGTGTGCAGGGCGGTATTCACCGACTTTTTCTTGCAATAAGCATATTGAGCTCTTGAAAGACAGTCACGAAGAATCGCATTTCTTATGTACAGATCTATCAGTCTCTCTAGCTTTTTAAGCAAAAACGAAGAGACTGATAGGCTTAAGATCCCTAGGGGAACTATAAGAGCCATTTCCGGCCTTCGAGATGAATGCAACACTGACCACCTTCCAAGCCTTTGGATGTATCCGATTCTCACCCAGTTCGTACAAATAGGATCCAACTAATTGAACGACACCTTCAGAGCCCTATGCAGCTGCGCAGGTATGATGCCATCGGTCCCCGGCGACTTTAATGGTTTGAACGAATTTATCGCCCAGGCCATGTGACCACCGTCCAGAAGATCGGAGAAGTACAGACCGGGGGGAGATTCTATAACCAGTTTGCGACAATTTTCGAATTGCTATCGCAAGTTTTGACGCAAAAATATTTATATCATGCGTCAAAAAGTGCGATAGCGATGCAAAAATTGTCGCTAACTGGTTATAGAATCTCCCCCCCGGTCTGTACTTCTCCGATCTTCTGGACGGTGGTCACATGGCCTGGGCGATAAATTCGGTCCCTCCCGAAGTACAAAATATCGCAAAGAAGTACATTTGACTGTACTTCGAAGTACGAAGTACAAGAGCGAGAAAAGAAGTACTGTACTTCCGAAAAAAGTACGGTTGGTCACATTATGCATCATTCATGGTGCTTAATCTCAAAGGTCAAGCGTTGCGTCAATGCAAGCACAACAAACGGGCAATGAACGCATGGTGAAGTAATGAAATGTCTATGTACATATGTTTATACATACATATGTATATACATACATATGTATATACATACATATATATACATACATATGTATCCCCGATGGAGAAACAAAAGTCGGCATATCAATTTTGATGCCAATCACTTTTATTTTCATATAAAGTCGAAGTTTTATAGCTCTGTTAGCCGTTCGCTATGCATTGTTCTTGATTTCATTACATCGCCTGATTGAAAATTGCTAAAATACATAAATTAACTTTTATTTTGTCGTGGCGGTAAATATACACAAACATGTATACAATGCACTTTCCCGATCACATCGCACTTTGGATGGATATTAAATAAGTATATGAAAGTATATGTACAGACATATGTACACTCCAAACTAGAGGTGCTCAACGAATTTTAAGTACTGAGCTCAAAGAAAAAAGCGTCAGTCGTTTCGGAATGGCAAGAAATTATTTGAGCGAAAACTCTTTTGGTATTAAACTAATAGCACAGACACACGGCAATGTTGATAAAAATTGTGCCCTGGTACAACAGCAATGTGGATTAAATAGCCCACAACCGGTTCGACTCCCATGGCCAGCAGAATTTTCTATTTTTGAAGTGAAGCTTCTTACGCGGCGGTATCGCAAAAATGGAGAGTGAAATTTTTAAAACTGAAAACGTTACATGAGTGAGAAGGAAGATATAGGTAGTATACGGAAAAGGAACAAAGAAATAAAGCGACGCATGACGGGTACGAGTACCTACATACATATGTATGTTTAAATTCACGTATGTATGCATACATATATATATGTATACATATATATGTATGTATGAACGAACTCATTGCGCTTTTCAGCTCTGCCGCTAGCAAGCAATATTTGTATAAATGATACAAGCGTGCTTCGCGTAACTACATGCATTCGTACAGACATATGTACGTATGTTTGAATGGATATATTTATGATGAAGCAAACGGGCTTCGTTGATGTACTGATGGGCATATGTATGTACTTATGGACAGCACCCCTGTAGGGAAACCGCGGACTAGTGTATCAAATTTCTAGTTCCATACTGGGTCTTTATCGCCAAAAAGGAACTAGTTCGATAGGAACTAGATCCCCACCAGTCCAAAATCGGCGAAAAGTGGTACTTTTAAAAAACTAATTTTTTTCATTTTTTTCACTAGAAATCTATATCTAAAAAGGGATGCAGAACGAACTAGATCTTATTTGTCGAATTTAGAACTAGTTCGGAACTATCGAAAAAAGGATGCAGCGGGGGGCTTGTTTACTTTACATAGATATGTGTTCGGCGGCTTTTTCGTTCAAATACGCTACTATTCTGTGCTTCGCAGATGCTTTTTCATACCTTGGTAATACAAAACTAAAATTTTTGTTAACATTTCAACATCTTGGGACAGTCTGGAATTTAAGAAATAACAGCGAGCACCTGTGTAAACTCAACTACACTAAAGGTATGTAAACGTACATTTCTTACAATCATTTAAACAAATTTAATTTCAAATTGAAAACACATTCCTTCCAAAATAACTTAAAATCGCACACACGGAAGAACCAAAAAGAACGAAAAATCATGATACTTTTTTCTTTCGTCTGTCGATTTTAGACTGGTTCGGAGCTATAGAATTTAGGACTAGTTCGAAACTATCGAAAAAGGGATGCAGCGGGGGGCATTTGACACTTCCTAGGACATCGCCATGTTAAATTCGCCAGTAGCTTGCATGCAAAAGAGATTTATCGCGAACCAGTACTGGGTCTAAATGTACTAGAAGCGCACCAGTTCAGAACTAGAGATTTTCCCCACA
>NW_016158565.1:39122-53539 GCF_001687245.7 Rhagoletis zephyria | reverse complement strand
AAACCTGGTTTTTTGCTGCATTTTGTACATTAGGATTCGGCGGAGTAGCATGAGAAGTGTTTTTGCAGTCGGTAGCTTTTCGTGAGTTAGAAGCAGCAACAGCATTAAAGACTTGGATTGCAGGGACGGTAGTAGCAGTAACAGCAGCTGCAGCAGCAGCATAAGACGTAGGTGGAGCAGAAGATGCCGGCGTTGATTGTGTGTAGTGCGCCTGTCTATTTCCAGAGACTGCAGCGATCACATCATGCATTTCCTTGCGCATACTTTTTATGTCACTCGCAATGGAAGGGATTTCAGCAGCGACCTCAAATTCTGAAAGTTTAGCGCGAACAGCTTGCACTTCTACCTGCAGATCTTCAACTTTTTTTATCAGCAGCATCTTATCATTTTGCAGAGAACTGATTATTGAAATCGTTTTTACGTGATCGGATTTAAGAGCCCGAAGTTCGATGAGAAGATCTTGCATTGTGATATCTCTGTTGCACTCGGTAGGTAGACAGGAACTCTCAGGGACCGAAGAGGCTAACTGGTGAGAGTTAATTGCGGCCTCTGAGCTAGCTGAGTTGTTGGCAGCCAAGGCAACATCTTTGCACGGGGTTGTGGCGCGGGTGGGAGACGACAAAATAGAATTACGGCGCGCTTTTGTGCATTTTTTACAACAATACTGCTTGTTGGATTTTTGCATATATTCCATATCAGCCGGTAAGAGATTTTCGCATTTTAGGTGGTAAATTACACTGCACTTGGCACACTGAATTTTTTGCTGTTGGCAGCGGTCAACTTTTTGACCACATACGCACGGCATGATAGTAAAATAAAATTAGAAAGTGTCCAAGAAAGACGATCAGAGCTAATCGCATCACTATCACAAATATTAAAATTTTAAAAATTCCCGTAGCAAGAAAACTGAGAGCTTGAGAAAAACACGTCTGCACGCCACGACGATCGTTTATATAAGGGATTTTTATATTTTTTCGTCTCTCAGGACGTTTATTTCAATACGAAAATATAATTATTATGAGATGACGAAAATAATTTAAATTTTAAAATAATCGTCCCGCGACACGAAAACAACTTTGCCATTGTTCAGTAATAATTATAGAGCAATATTTTATTTTATTTCTTACAATCGTTATGGTATCTGGAAATAATGCATATGACACTAAACGAAATAATGCATACGTGAACAGTTTCTACTCAAAACCGAAATAATGCATATGACAAAAACCGAAGCACATGAAAAGGAACTTCTTTCTGCGTAGGCGACCTTCGGCCGGGCTAAGGAGAATTCTCCTTTCTGGAAAAGAGGGGCGGAAGTATTTTTGCGCTGAATGTTTTTTTGCGAGGCGGCCTTCGCCCGCACTTAGGGATTATAACCCTAACTAATTAGAATTATCATTTCTGTGTTGCCGGAAAAGAGAGGCGGAAGTATTTTTGCGCACAACGTCTTCCTGCGTAGGCGGCCTGGGGCCGCGCTTGGGGATTATAACCCTTACTAAGTAGAATTCTCCCTTCTGTGTTGCCAGAAAAGGGGGCGGAAGTATTTTTGCGCAGGACTTATTTACGCGTAGGCGCCCCTCGGCCGCGCTTAGGGATTATAACCCTTACTAAGTAGAATTCTCCTTCCTGTGTTGCCGGAAAAGGGGGCGGAAGTATTTTTGTGCAGAACTTCTTTCTCGGCCGCGCTTTGGCGTTATAACCCGTTCTAAGTAGAATTCTTCTTGCTGTGTTGCCGGGAAAGGGGGCGGAAGTATTTTTGGCACAACTTATGAGATGACGAAAATAATTTAAATTTTTAAATAATCGTCCCGCCACACGAAAACAACTTTTCCATTGTTCAGTAATGCAAGAATTTGTTTAATCGACCTTTAGTTATAGATGTTTTTTCTGGTTTCTTTTCGAGCCTGAGGTCAAGTTTTTATTTTTGTTTATCGGACACTTGTAAAACAAAAATAAAAACTTGACCTCAGGCTCGCAAAGAAACCAGAAAAAACATTGTTCAGTAATAATTATAGAACAATATGTTATTTTATTTCTTACAATCGTTATGGTATCTGGAAATAATGCATATGACAATAAACGAAATAATGCATACGTGAACAGTTTCGACTCAAAACCGAAATAATGCATATGACAAAAACCGAAATACATGAAAAACGAACTTTTTTCTGCGTAGGCGACCTTCGGCTGCGCTTAGGAATTATAACCCATTCCTTGTCCTTTCGGTATTGCCGGAAAAGAGGGGCGGAAGTATTTTATCGCAGAACGTCTTTTTGCGTAGGCGGCCTTTGGCCGCGCTTATGGATTATTACCCTTACTAAGTAGAATTTTCCTTTCCGTGCTGCCGGAAAAGGGGGCGGAAGCATTTTTGCGCAGAACTAGTATCATAGATTTTGATACGAGCAACACGATTCCACTGTTCAAAATTCGAAAAAAAATTTGAACACCTTAACTTAAAAAATGCAATATTTATTGAATTTTTTTCTTTTTTTTATGCAGCTGTGCATCCTTCACTAAATTTTATATCCCTCGAACAATAATTGCAATTCAAGGCCTTTAATTTGAGCCAAGGCAGAAGCCCTCTGAGAGCCAAGTTATAACAATTTTAAACCTCGAATTTTAAACATCGAAACTGCTGTACTAGTTTTTACTCCGAAATTAAAAAAAAATTGCGTAAAATGGCGAATGAAATTTCAAAGTTTTACTCCAGAGTCGTAATAATTTAGCTCGCAAAGAGCCTAGAGACTTCTACCCTGGCCTAAATTAAAGGCCTTGAATAACTGACTTGTTGTTCGAGGATATGAAATTGTGTGAACGATGCACAGCTACATGCAAATCATAAAAAATGCAATATATAATAATGCTGTGGAGTTAGCTCGATTATCTTCTTTTTTAGTCGAGAAATATAATTTAAAATTTAAGAATTACTTCGGTGTATTTTTCCCATAAACATATGATTTTTAAAAATATAATTTATTTATAAATAATATATAGTACAATAAAATGAAATTTCTATCATTTCTTACATACATACACTGAAGAGCAAAACTGGAACAATAGAACGGAAAGTTAAGTCTGTGGTAATGTACTTCTTCAGTTTATTTACTTTATTGTAATTCAAACTAGCATTTCGCCTTACCGATGTTTAACTAAACGTTTGACCATACAAATTTTAAGATTCGCATATGGAAACTGAGAAAAAAATTACCAAACAAAAATGAACTGGATTGTTCCAGTTTTGCACCCTCTTAGTATTTGCTGAAGTTTATAATTCAAAGAGGAGTTCTGGCTCATTTCCTGCAATTTTATAATCAAGGAGCGTGGGATTTTCGCTGTGAGTGCTTTAAGTGCACAACCCAAGCAAAAAGAATTTAAAGTTTTTGCAAAACGGTCAGAAAGGCTACGTTATAAAGAAAGAAATCATATCGGCCAAATGTCCGTTTTATGGTTATCTAAACAAGCGATAAAAGGGCGGACCTCAGTCTGCAAGATCAAGAGACCACAAAAAATTGCAATTTGCTAGGCTAGGCATATTGGAGGGTCTCTGAATACCAAAAAACTTTGATTCAAAATCAAAAATTACTGCTTTTTCACCACAAAGCAAGTGACTGGACATTATGTAAGACATGGGAACAAGTTATTGCAGCACAAAGATAAAGAGGAGAAAGCCTGCTTTGACATCCAGAAAAATTTTTTGTCAGAAACGCATTTTTACTAAGAAAAAACATTGGATTGGTATTATTTTGAAGCGGGAATTTACAAGTTCTTCATAAACGACCACATTATTCCACCAAAATTTACTATTAATTAGGGCAGGGCCCTAAATTTTTGAACTCTGAGGATAAAATTAAATGTTTTAAGTCGGAATATTGGTACAAGTGCTGTGCACCTGCATCAGGGATACGCCTAACGTCCTAAAATATTTAAACTATTAGGTTTGTATGTGTACATTTAATGATGTAGGGCCGTGTTACGCCTTAGGGAGTAAGAACTGTGGTAAAATCGACGGTAAAAAGAAAAGTGACAACAAATGAGCATTTTAATTTCTGAGGATATTGTTCGCAGGCTTTTATCAATTTTAACAGGACAATGATCAGAAATATCCTCCGAAACTGGGGCCAAATAGGTATAAATCCCAAGTTATTATAATCATGGAGTGACCTGCGTAAAGCCCAGAATTGATTCAATAGAAAACTTATGGAATTTTTTGAAAATGCCACTGTTCAATTGCGAAAATTCGCCCAATCGCATACAAGACCTTGGGCATGGCGTTGAGGAAAACCGGTGCGCGTTCTCAACAGATGTCGTCTAAAACCTGTGCGAGAGCATCCCAAGATGACCATAAAAGCTAAAATATTCAAATTGGTTATGGCCAATTCATTAGAAGTCAAGCAAATGGTAAAATTTTCTGTCGGGTGCAAAACTGGAACAATCTAGTTGCTACGTATTTTTGCAATTTTCTTCTTTATCTGCTTGTATTAATTATTGTTTTTAAGGCCTTCTGATGAAATAAACATTGGAAATGTGAATTCCGAAACTAGATTACAAAAAAGTCTTCATATATTGCGAATATATTGCAAGAAAATTCACATTATGTATTACTGTTCCGGTTTTGCTCCTCAGTGTACATACTCGGCAGCCAGTTCGAATACTTTTGAAGAACGTCCTATTTCAGAATTTGGTTGGAGAACGCCCTATCTCAGCATATTTTCAGTTGATTCAACCAAATTCTGGGATATGGCGTTTTCAAATCGAGTTCTCGAATAGGGCGTCCTTCAACCACGTTTTAAAGTAGGGCATTCTTGAAAAGTCTTCGAATCTGCTGCCAAGATAGGTCGATCTTCCACTCAGCCGTCGATGTGTAAATTCAAAACTTTAAAGCCATTTTTCTCGAGTTTTTGATTTTGTGGATTGTGAAACTGTCGAAGCAAATGTGTGATATATGTTTCTGTAGCCCTCTAAAGTTCTAAGTGAAAGCGTAAAGAGTTCCCTCGATTATTCGGGAGGATATATGTACATACATATCGCATGCTTAATAATATACAGATGTAACTCAAAATTTACGTATTTGGAGAGTTCATCATACAATTAATAAGCTTGATAAGTAGAATAAGTTCAGCCTAACAGATGATTAACTTTCCCAAAAATGGCGATGATATTTGTATTTCCATCTGTATTTTGGTATACCAACTGTATGAATTGATCAAACTTTTATTGGGTTTTTCCACAAAATTGAAACTTTGAAATAATTCTGTATATTATTAAATGAGCGATATGTAAACCGGAATTATTGGGGCTTAATAAGTAAGTTTTTACCAGTCTTGCCACAAAAAAATTGCTGAATTCCTCAAAAACAAACGAAAACTCCTCAAAATCCGAACAATTTACTAAAAAATTGTCTTATTACAGAAATGAGTATTGTGTACTCTATATTTATCGGTACTTAGCATAAAAATTAATTACATTCTCCAACTCATTTGGTATATTTGTTCTTGCGGTTCAAACAAAAGTATCACCGTTATTATATTATAGCAATCTGATCCTGAAGTCAGTCCTACACATTTTTAAACTACTAAAGATACGTTCTACTGAAGCATTAGAAAAGGGCTATATTATTTATTTTTATTTATTTATTCAATCAGTAGTAATCTAATGAACAAAGTTACTTACAGACTACTTAGAAATAGAAGGAGTTATACATTAAAACTCATTGCATTTAACATTGATTTGAAATCAGACTTCGATATATAAAAATCAATGGCTAGAGAATTTGAGAGAATATTGAACTCAGTCAGAGCTCGAAAAATTGGAGCATTAGATGCGTAAAGAGTTCGGACACATTCTGTATAAAAAAATATCACTATTTCGGAGAGTCCGGTTAGGGATATGGAAATAAATGCGCTCGAGGAGATATGGTGAATCAATTACACCCTTAATAATATCGAAGACAGGTGAGCGAAAGGATAGTCCTTCTGCTTTGAAGAGATTTCAAGTCAATTAGCGCACACCTGGATTTAAATGAGGGAATAGGGTCGGCGAAATTCAACGACCGCAGAGCAAAGCGTAAAAACGTTTTTTGAACCCGCTCGAGTCTATTAATATGGCATCCATGATGGGGTATCCAGATAAAAGAAGCGTATTCTAACTTGGAGCGTACCAGCGACGTGAACAGTAACTTAAGAGTATAAGGATCTGTGAAATCTGAACTAAATTGACGAATAAAAGCATGCACTGAATATGACTTAGCAATGGTGTAATTTAGATGACTATTGAATAAAAATTTGGAGTCAAAAACTACACCTAAGTCAGTTATCTCATTATGAGCAGATAGACGGGTACCAGCAATACAATAAGAAGTGGGATAACGCAACGCGATTTGGAGTGGGTTAAATGAAGCACTTACTTATATTTAACTCAAGGCCATTGGTTCGACACCAGGCTGAGACATTGTCAAGGTATGATTGAATCTTAATGGAGTCTGAAAAATTTGAAATGGTCGAAAAAATCTTCAAATCATCAGCGTATAAAAGGAAATTAGAGAACAAAACTACTCGATATGTCATTAATAAAAATGACAAATAGCAGGGGGCCTGCTTTGTGGAACTCCAGACGACGCTATGAAAGAGTTGGAGTGCATATTGTCGACAACGACTACACAGTTTCGATGCTAAAGATATGACTTGATCCAAGATAAAAATAGTGAATGAAAACCCAAACTAGCTAAAAGATCTGTATATACAGTGTCGACTTGAAGGCGGTCATTGAAAGCCGTCAAACAAAATTCAGAGAAAATTGCTAGATTTGTCACAGTAGACCTACCGGACGTGAAACCATGCTGATTATCGGAAATTAAGCGTTTAACTGTAAAATACAACTTCTGCTTAACAATATATTCAAATAACTTTGAAACAGTCGACAACTTGGCGATGGGCCTGTAGTTGGAAACATTGCTTTTGTCTCCACTTTTGAATATAGGGCTAATGAAGGCAACTTTCCAGGCATCCATGAACTCGCCACACTCAAGTGATTTATTGAATAGTAACAGAAGTGGATTTGCAAAGGCCAAACAATTCTTGAGAAGATACGATGATAAGCCATCAACGTCTGTCTGCAATGAGGTNATTTGGAGTGGGTTAAATGAAGCACTTACTTATATTTAACTCAAGGCCATTGGTTCGACACCAGGCTGAGACATTGTCAAGGTATGATTGAATCTTAATGGAGTCTGAAAAATTTGAAATGGTCGAAAAAATCTTCAAATCATCAGCGTATAAAAGGAAATTAGAGAACAAAACTACTCGATATGTCATTAATAAAAATGACAAATAGCAGGGGGCCTGCTTTGTGGAACTCCAGACGACGCTATGAAAGAGTTGGAGTGCATATTGTCGACAACGACTACACAGTTTCGATGCTAAAGATATGACTTGATCCAAGATAAAAATAGTGAATGAAAACCCAAACTAGCTAAAAGATCTGTATATACAGTGTCGACTTGAAGGCGGTCATTGAAAGCCGTCAAACAAAATTCAGAGAAAATTGCTAGATTTGTCACAGTAGACCTACCGGACGTGAAACCATGCTGATTATCGGAAATTAAGCGTTTAACTGTAAAATACAACTTCTGCTTAACAATATATTCAAATAACTTTGAAACAGTCGACAACTTGGCGATGGGCCTGTAGTTGGAAACATTGCTTTTGTCTCCACTTTTGAATATAGGGCTAATGAAGGCAACTTTCCAGGCATCCATGAACTCGCCACACTCAAGTGATTTATTGAATAGTAACAGAAGTGGATTTGCAAAGGCCAAACAATTCTTGAGAAGATACGATGATAAGCCATCAACGTCTGTCTGCAATGAGGTTTTGATTTGCAAAATGCCATCAACTACATCATCAAGAGATAATGAGAGCCTGCCAAAGTTAATTGGAGAATCCACAGTTGGAAAAAAACCCCGAGAGGTTTCCGACTGTGTCACAAAATTCGAGCAGCCGAAGTCAGCAAAAAGATTTGCAGCCTCAGAAGAAGAGGCATGGGTCCCATTATAAAAATCTTCCGAGGGAATACTAGAGCACGATTTTTTTGAATTTACATAGTTCCAGAACGACTTTGGTTTCACCATGATATCCGACCCAAAATTACGAACATACCTGCTCTGAAGTATTTTACCTAACGTTTTCTCTCGAATAGTGTATCTTTAAAGGCAGAAATTTTAGTTGATTTAAATTTTTTGTAAAACTTATTTCTCAAATTTTTTAGCTTGTTTAGTTTCTTAGTATACCACGGGATTTTATAGCAGTTTTGTTTATTTTAGCGGAATGTTGTTCAAGCAGATTTCATCCGTAACATCGAATCCGGAAAATAGTGATTCCCAGTCTGTGGAGGAGATTTCTAGATGGACAATAGCTGCATTTTTTTTGTAAGCGAGCGACAAAAGAACGCTCAACTCGGGTAAAATTTCCTTTTAGCTACTTAAGCAACCCTGTTGGTGGCTGGTAGGAAACATGTGATTAGTTTAACGGGATTTAGATACAAAAACCAATTTAAATGAGTAATTATGCGATTTATTTGCGTAATATATATACTTATTTATAATATAACTCACGTATATATGGAAACAAAAATTTCCCTATCCACTTTGCCATTAACAATTCACAATAGAGCAGTTTTTCCACATACCAACACTACCCTTCAGGTCGCGTATTTTTTAACCGACCTGGCTGAGCTCGGATAAATAGCCGAGTTTGTGTTGCTGCTTTGCGTGTATTTCGTCATTTAAGCGAGTGTTCTTTTGTAGCTCGGTAGAATGCATCTAATATCAAAATTGCAACGCATAAAACTAAAACTAGGTGTTTGATTATTCGAACAGATACTTTCAAAGTTATAAAATTCGAGGTCAAGAGAAAGCGGCACATGATGCAAACCGGGACACGAAAGTGGGTCAAGACATTCACTTAAATTAAAGTTCATACTTTCATTAATGAAAACTAGATCAAGAGTTCTGGATAACCTATTAGTGAGACTATTTATCTGGAATAGATTAACACTTAAGAAGTTGTCTACAAGATACGATTCAGAAAAACCGTTTACATATTTAGGAAGTAAAGTTGAACTTTTGTCTAAGTGTGACCATTCCACGTTCGGTAAATTAAAGTCTCCGAGAATGCGAAAATTATCATTGTCATGATTACAGACGTGATCGACAACGTTGTCAACGTGCGATTTGTAGAGTGAGACCACACTAGACGGAGGGATGTATGACGCGCAGATAAAAGTTCTGGAGCTGTCAAGCACCGAGACACACAATTGATCCAACAAGGAGTCCGTGTTGCTCACACTCACAAGCGATGAGCGAATCCGAGGATGAACAGCGATGAGAACACCACCTCCTCGCGAGAGGCCTAATTTGGAGTAGTCCCGATCTTTGCGATATACGCAATACAAATTGCCGTCGAAGAATTCGCTGTCAAAAAACTCCGAATTCAGGCAAGGCATGAATCACGTATGACGACAATCGTCTGGACGATATCGTGCTGAGATTGTCTTGTTTCATGAAAATCAAAAATTGTTGGAACGTTTGTGCGATATCGTCCACTCTATTCCAGTTTTACTTCACGTAACAGTAACAGTAACAGTAGCACGTAACAGCAAAACAAATGCATGAATCAGTGCTTTGATGACATAGTTTTGTCAGTACCGTTTGAACGACAATCGTTTCAAAGTTAAGTGATTCATGCCCAGGTTTCTATCAAGACAAAAATGTCATATTCAGCATGAGAGCTCATATTGAAAAGCGAGTTAGATTTAGTCCGCAGGCCGGATACATTTTGAAAATATTGTGTAAGATGCTTCATATACTTGGGATGATTCATGTGGCAATTAACTGGAACACAGGTGCCTAAGGCTTCAGTTGTGGTGCACCCTCTTTTTGAAAAAACCGAAAGGGTCGAATCATAACATTCGTTGGCCAAATATTCGCATTGAGCACTTTATCATAAAAGCACTCATTAACCCCTAATTTAAAATTTACTTTTTTAATTTCATCTACATTAGTGTCCTTTTTTATTAGCGGGTAGCAGTTAAGAAATTCAGCATCGATTTTAGCATGTTTAGATACATAACTGATTATGTTCTCAGCAGTAACATTATTTGAAAACGAAGACAGATGCAACCATGATAAACACATTACAAGATAAATTCATTCTCTCAATTCGCCATGATTTTTTTCTGACGTTTGCCAACATTTTAAAATCATATAAAATTGAAAATAAAAAAATTAAATTGTTCACAATTGTTGTTGTTTGAGATTGAAAATGAGAATGTGTGTGTGAGTTTGAGTTTTGATATTAAAATTATATTGTTGGCAAACGTCAGACTGCTTCTCAATGGTTTTACCTTGTTATGTTTTTATCATGGATGCAACCACTTCTGATTAGAAACCACATTTAATTCATTGTTGTTGTTTGAGCCAATAATTAAAGGTTTTTAGCCGTTGTCCAGTCAGAATTTTGGCTAATGGTGGCAGTGTTAGTATCAGTCAAGCAGACTGTAAGGGTGCAGTAATAGAACCAAAGGAAGTGGATGTCGGTGTAGTATCAATCCATGTGTTCGCAGTAAAGCTCGTCGGCGATTTCAAGCATCCGTTGTTGGTTACCCCAGCAACGAGTACATGTGTGAGTGTCGGGTTGAATGTCGGGTGCTTGAAGCTTGCCCGGCGACACTCAAGCATAAAGCGTCAACACCATTTGCAATAAAATTTCGTAGTGGGCGGACGTAAACATGTCTTCATCGGATGACGATTTTTTGCTACTTGCCACTAAAATCTTTAGCTTCCGCGAACTTGCTCATTTTACATATCACAACAAACTAACACACTAATGCTTGTCAACGCTTTGCGCCACTATCAAACAGACCGCTTGTCAAAAATTTTTGATTTTCCATCAACACGAGCCGACAACAAGTACGTGTGACACGACGATCTCCGATTGCCTCGGTTGCTGGGGTAACCAACAACGGATGCTTGAAATCGCCGACGAGCTTAACATCTATCTGGGTACACGACGATAGAGACGATGAACAGCTTTGAGTTGGCGCCGTCGCTGACGACATATGTAGCTATCGCAGTAGCACCAGTACATGTGTTAAGCTTGATATACAGTGCGAGCGTGAGCGTGAGTTTTTTATTCTGACCAATATCTTCGTTATTACTCAACTTTTTGCTATAGTTGAGACATGAAAAGATAGAGAATTAAAATATCTTTCAGAATTATGGAATAAAATCTAATTTAAAATGCATAATATGCCTTTTTTTCGAGCTCACACTCAACTGTATGCGTACGCAAAGCATTCGCATGTGAACGGCAAGTTTTGACAGATGTGGCATATTACAGGCTAACCTAATATTCACGCACGCCGCCAATTTACTGTCAAAAATTTCTCATGCACATACAACTTGTATGGGACCAACCGAAATTGAACGGCGTGCGTATGAAGCTAACTCAATTTCCAATTTTTGTTCTGCGTGACATTTTGATTTGACGTTGCGCTCAATGAAATCAAATGCAAACGCACGCAAGCCAATTTCGGGTGACGCAAAAAAACAAATTCGACGGCGTGCGTACCAAAACGCAAGTCGCGAATATTAGGTTAGCCTGTTATGCATTTTAAATTAGTTTTCATTCTATAATTCTGAAAGATATTTTCATTCTCTATCTTTTCGTGTCTCAACTATAGCTCGGGGAGATTCTGTAACCGGTTAGCGACAAGTTTCGGATCGATATCGCACTTGTTGACGTAAAAATATTTCATATCATACGTCAACAAAACCGATACCGATTCGAAAATTGTCGCTAAATGGTTACAGAATATGTCGCTAACTGGTTACAGAGTCTGCCTGCAAAAATGATATCGTCCGATTCAGCTGGAACAAAAATGCTCCAAACAAGTAAGAGTTTTTCTGTATTATGACGTCGAACCGACATATATACATCTTTCATTCGAATCAGTATTAAAAGCTCTATTGGCTCCTACATTCGTGTTTTGATAGGCGAGTCTCTTTTGAACCGTTTTTCCCATATTTTTGGCCTATGTGCGCTTTTATTCGAAACCTAAATGTTTCGGTACCGAGTATCGAGAGTATTGGATACTTAAAAGTATTGACTCAGCACATCACTACTGCTGTCATCTCGACTGTGACGTCAGCAAAACAGCTGATTCTGTCAAATTCACTGAGAGCCGATTAGCGGTAATGCCATCTGCGCCACCTTCTGTATTCTCTCCACCGTGACGGCGTAGCATACCAAGAATGATAGAATACGTTTTGTGTGACGTCACACTGGTGCATTTGCGAGAGGGAAATGCCAAGACGCAAGCAGGAATGGAAGAAGAAAAAAATGTTCAAGTAAAACGTAAACAAGTGGCACAAATGTGACGTCATACAAACAGCGATCCTGTCAAATACACAGAGAGCGGA
Source organism: Rhagoletis zephyria (assembly GCF_001687245.7). NCBI lineage: Eukaryota > Metazoa > Arthropoda > Insecta > Diptera > Tephritidae > Rhagoletis > Rhagoletis zephyria. Next base: position 41,064 of record NW_016158565.1, on the reverse strand, counting down.
ATAGCGGTACCGAGATGGGCGCCACCTCTTTTCTCTGCATCGTGGTAGCATACATTGCGTCAATGAGAGCAGCCTTGTAGGTCGGAGTTGATCGCATAACATCATTGGCAGAAGCAGCGGCAGACAAACAGTGTTGCCGCGCTGTCCCAAGAAAATGTATCACCGACCAAGCCAAAAATGTATCCATTTTTTGATTTATTTTTCTTNGCGTATGAAGCTAACTCAATTTCCAATTTTTGTTCTGCGTGACATTTTGATTTGACGTTGCGCTCAATGAAATCAAATGCAAACGCACGCAAGCCAATTTCGGGTGACGCAAAAAAACAAATTCGACGGCGTGCGTACCAAAACGCAAGTCGCGAATATTAGGTTAGCCTGTTATGCATTTTAAATTAGTTTTCATTCTATAATTCTGAAAGATATTTTCATTCTCTATCTTTTCGTGTCTCAACTATAGCTCGGGGAGATTCTGTAACCGGTTAGCGACAAGTTTCGGATCGATATCGCACTTGTTGACGTAAAAATATTTCATATCATACGTCAACAAAACCGATACCGATTCGAAAATTGTCGCTAAATGGTTACAGAATATGTCGCTAACTGGTTACAGAGTCTGCCTGCAAAAATGATATCGTCCGATTCAGCTGGAACAAAAATGCTCCAAACAAGTAAGAGTTTTTCTGTATTATGACGTCGAACCGACATATATACATCTTTCATTCGAATCAGTATTAAAAGCTCTATTGGCTCCTACATTCGTGTTTTGATAGGCGAGTCTCTTTTGAACCGTTTTTCCCATATTTTTGGCCTATGTGCGCTTTTATTCGAAACCTAAATGTTTCGGTACCGAGTATCGAGAGTATTGGATACTTGAAAAGTATTGACTCAGCACATCACTACTGCTGTCATCTCGCCTGTGACGTCAGCAAAACAGCTGATTCTGTCAAATTCACTGAGAGCCGATTAGCGGTAATGCCATCTGCGCCACCTTCTGTATTCTCTCCACCGTGACGGCGTAGCATACCAAGAATGATAGAATACGTTTTGTGTGACGTCACACTGGTGCATTTGCGAGAGGGAAATGCCAAGACGCAAGCAGGAATGGAAGAAGAAAAAAATGTTCAAGTAAAACGTAAACAAGTGGCACAAATGTGACGTCATACAAACAGCGATCCTGTCAAATACACAGAGAGCGGAATAGCGGTACCGAGATGGGCGCCACCTCTTTTCTCTGCATCGTGGTAGCATACATTGCGTCAATGAGAGCAGCCTTGTAGGTCGGAGTTGATCGCATAACATCATTGGCAGAAGCAGCGGCAGACAAACAGTGTTGCCGCGCTGTCCCAAGAAAATGTATCACCGACCAAGCCAAAAATGTATCCATTTTTTGATTTATTTTTCTTTTTTACGTATCCATCTCACAGTTTGTAATACTATGTCTCCATTGAGAGATTTACCTATCAAGATTTAATAAATCCAGTTGCTAAATCACAACCGTCCATGATACAAAAAAGAAGGTAGTTTCAATAAACAACTTTTGACGGATAATAAAATTTTTTGAAGTTTCATAAATTGTCAGTATTATCAACGGCCTTGCCACTTTGATAATATTAAAACAATACATCGGAGTATTTTCTTTACCAATGTGAGAATATTTCAAATCAAAACTCACAATCAGCACTTGATATTTTTTTACTTACGTGGTTTGCCCTTCTTTTATTAAAAATATATAAAATGTAAACTGTTACATTGTAATTATTCTTTTTATTTTATAATAAAAACCATTAGTGCATTATGTTGTTATTTTTTTCATTTTCTTATTTTGATATACAATTTTCGTTTCTTTAATCTTGCGATTTAAAAATCGAATTCTAAAGAATGTTCTTCCCAAATAAAATCTTTTTATAATATTTTGGTCCAAATTTACTTTTAAATTTCTCAT